>NW_026925444.1:0-260565 GCF_032062105.1 Saccostrea cuccullata | reverse complement strand
GTTTCTGCGGAGTTAAAACAATTTAAATATAAATATAGAACATTCATATAATTGAATATTAAAACAGAGTGTTTAAATGTTTAACAAAATACGCACAATAATAATAAAATTAAAATTTTGTAAATGTGGGTTAAATGTTTCATCCAATCCTGATTGACAAACTCTGACATAACCGAGGTGCGGAGACGTGTTGGGCATGGTCTAAAGCAAAGACCGCGTTAAACAGTATACAAGTAAAAACAATTTAACTTTCTCTATTTAAACAGGATTTGCTGAATATATTTTAAAATGCCGAGTATATATACATTTCCGATAGAAAATTTCCAAATGATATAATGACAATTTATTATCAGACAGGAAATTACGAGATTTTGCTCCAACAGACAAGGATAAAGCCCGTGTTACAATATGCCAATTCTTTTCCCGCCATATCTCACACAAAAAGGAGAAATGTAGTGGCGGATCTATAGTGTGTGTGTGGGGGTGGGGGGGTGGGGGGGGGGTGGGGGTGTTAACATCCTCTGAGAGCGAGCGAAGAGCCTCACTAATTTGTTGCGTTTTTATTAAAGCAAAACTATATATCGTTAAGATAAGCTTAAACTAATTTAGTTTAAAAACATCAAACTTACGACAGTATTGGTTTGTACCACACTGTGCACGGAGACGTCCACTGTGAAGAGGACTATGAGTAATTGCTGATACATGTATTAATGTATATGTGTTATGCATTGAAGAAAATCCTGTCAAGTCGCATGCTAATGAATTTCACAAGGATATATTAATTAACAGATTAATATAAGATATTTTAATAACAGATCAAGCATTCCCTTTTCTAATTGGTTTGCGGCCGACTTTTGACGCTTGCGTCAATATATGTTTCTTGTTAATAACTGTTCTGAATTGTAAGTTGGACATCTTAAGTAGATACTAGTATTAATTTTCCAATACGAAAACAGTGAAATTCTCGAGTGAAAAGTGTAAAGTTTGGTCATTTCAAGTCCCCATATTGTATTTGTCTTTAAATTACAAATCTTGGCATATTAATTTAACACTTTATATGGTTCACAATTTGAGTAATTTGATCGTATGTACATGTATTGTACATTTATTATGTGATGTTCTAAAATTGGATTCACAACTTTTCATGTCATCGTATGCAAAGTGAAAGTAGAACGAGTAGATGTAATACATGCATATCCTTTCATATTTAACGATGTCCATGTTGAAGTAATTGCATAAATGCTGTTAAAAGAGTATTAACTACTAGATGTTTTGATTGAATTACATTTTTACCTAGTATTTTACCTGTATTGTGCAGATACGTGTTGTAGGCTTGCAGACTGTCTATTTTTCTATTTACATGGCGGCGCATTGCATTATGTATTCTTCAAGTTTATTTTACTCTTGATCCGCGGTATATATTTATACTCCCTTGGGGTTTTGAAAAGAAGTAAAAATGAACAGTTATAAGGTAATTAATTAATTATTGTTGAATGAATGAAAGTCAAATTATTTTATGGTGAAATTTTTATTATTGATCTAATTATTTAAACGGAACTATTTTCCGTATAAGATTTTCCGTTTTTGTCGTAATATTCCGTATGGATCTATACGAATTCGTATGGGTTTTGTGTACGATTTTTCACTAAAGTATATAAGGGGAGATTTTTCCGTAAATCGGGAGTGTGCTATTTTTGATCTTTGGATTAACATCATTTTTTGGGGTGTTTTAGTCAAAATTGGTAATTACCCTTACCAAAATAAAAGCCTTCTGGCACATAGTTGCAGCAAGTTTACTGCAAAGTTGCCGCAACCTTGCGGCAAATATTTGCGGCAAACTTGCCGCAAATAGATTTTTCGTATGCAAATTTTTTTTCTGGCACACAGTTTGCGGCATACTTGCGGCAAAGTTCTGGCACATTTGCGGCAAACATTTCAAATCCTTACATTATGCACTTAGCTACAAGTTTGTGGCACACACTTGCGGCACATTTCTGGCATGTAGTTTACTGCAAGTTTGTGGCACACACTTGCGGCACATTTCTGGCATATAGTTAACTGCAAATTTGTGGCACACACTTGTGGCACATTTCTGCATATACAATTCCATAAGCTAATATACTTTACCTAAACAAATTAATTTTAAAAGAACGTGATTAAACATGACAGCAACATGTAATACATGTACTATAAAAAAAAAGAACATTTAAGTCATTTTAAACATTATTTATGAAAATTTCAAGGTAAAAAGGTACATGTATATACAACACTAACTATAATATTAATGTTTAAAAAAAGACTTGCACAGTACGAGAACAAAATCTGTTGATTGAACAGTTACACTGTATACATCAGATAGAGAAAGAAACAGATTTAAAAAAATAAATTCACAACCTTTGAGTAATATAATGGCACAAATTTACATTGGTCATTATGCAAAATGAATAGAGGATTTGTAGTTAACAACAATCACAAAACATTTTACATCAAAGAAAAGATTCACCTCTTACAATGAATTTCAACTGCACATATCAAAGTAATAGTGCTGCACGATATGAATAAAAACATATAAAGTATTTTGACAAATTAAATCTCACAATATTATTTACACAGTAAAGGCGACCATTTTGTTCAGTGTCTTGATTCTATCACTTATAAAAAAACAACAACATAATCCCCTTGAAGAATCCATGTCATGTTGAAAGAGTGTCCTCATCTGTTGCATTTCCCATTAATTGATTGATTGTATATTGTTTAAAGTCCCTCATGAGAATTTTTCACTTATATGGAGATGCCAACATCTGCCGTGGGAGAGCTGCAAATTTTGTCCTATACTACATTAATTGGCACTCAGGGCCATTGAGCAGGGAGGATCTTTTTTGATCATCACCTACTGCAACATGGGACCTCAGTTTATACAGTCTCATCCGAAGGATCCACAGTAGAATTCAACTCCTTACTTCGTGACTCGAGAGCAGATGCTCTAACCATGCGGGCGACACATTTGATAGGAATATTTATTAACTACTTTCTTGGTACAGTACTTCAAGTTCACTCTGACATTTCAACTAACTTTTTATGATTGGGGGGGGGGGGGGCCTTCCTTTCCAACATTATGCAAGTACCTGTTAAAAAGATAGAGAGAAATTACTCGCATTGCAGTCATTGAAACCAATAGTTATTTAAGCAATGAATTAAACCTAATTTTGACCTAGAGATCCCACATTTGTATCTTGTTTTGTGTGCATTAAAATCATATTAAATGGCATTTCAGGATAGATTGACAAACAAGGATTCAAAAACAACACTTCCTTAAATAAAACTACATGCTTCTTTGACAAATTATATAATGTAAAGTGTATTTTATCATTTGTTTATTTGTTTATATGACATAAACATTTATATGGACCTAATTCTTAATTGTGATTACTTACTTTTAGTCCATCTCTTAGTTAGCAGAATCCTTTCCTGCAGATAAATGCCCTCCTGATCTATTCTTTGTGGAGGGTTTACTGATTCATCATCAGTCCATCTGGATAGAACAAAAAAAAACAACATATTCTATATCGACCCAATTTGTTATGAACTTGAAGGACTGTAAAAATTCTAACTGGCTCAGCAAATACAGTCAAGTCTTATTTCTATGTTAAAAAGACATCAGTGTTATACAATTTTTTTTAAAATACTCACATTCTCTCTTTATCCACGGTCTATGTTGCTGTTTTCTCCTTTCTCTTTGTTCTTGTCATGAGTCGTCATGAGTCATGACCCAGGTGGTTTAAAATTGGCGCAAACTTCTAAACCGGATGTGAACTGATAAGCCGTTCTTAGATAGGTCTGTAACGCAACAGACAAGTCGTTCCTAAATCTTTATGGCACACTTTTGGCACACAGAGATTTTGATAGTTAAAACAAACATTTCTGGTACACTTCTGGCACACTATATACATAAAAGGCATCTAAGGGAAAATTGTGGCATACTTCTGGCACATATGTGCATCAGATCATTTAATGTGCCGCTAGAAGTACATATGTGCCCCTAGCAGCACACAATGAACCGCAAGTGGCATACTGTGTGCTGCTAGCTGCATTTACTGCACACTTCTGGCATACTGTTCTGGTACATAGATTTGTTTGCCGCAAACTTGCTGCAAGCTTGCCGCAAACTTGCAGCAAACATTTCATTTTGGTAAGGGTATTTGTTATCTCTGAAATCAATTAATTGTAATTTGTTAATTGGTTTAATTTAATTAAGGAAAGTTTAATTTTAAGTTAACAGCTTCGGGGGTTTATTTACAATCATATATATCTTGATTACTTCAGGATCCGATCTTATCTAAATTTGCAGTTGTTAATTATCTCTCATTCAATGATAGTTAGGTTTAAAAGATAGGTTTTAGCCGTTTATATCGATTATTTCGAGATCCGGCTATTTATTGGGATTTAATTAATGTTGTGATATTTATTAGTAAAAAGGGTGGTTAAAAGGCCTGGACGTTATTTATTTTTTTTTGCATTAAAATTGTTCACGTTGATTTTGCAGACTCAATAAATGTATGAAACTTTAATTATGCGTTAGAGTTGTTTACTGGTTTCTAAGGGGAGTTATCCCCCCCCCTTCTTCTTCTAGAACCACTATATCGTAACATTTTTCTTGGTGTCAGAAGTGGGAAGGGCTGCCAAAGGTATATCAGTCTATGCAGAGCTTCGGGAAATCGATTATGACGTCACGGTGAAACTGCACAAATGAATCTTGGCGAATAAATTTTTTTTTCTTTTAATACATTTTTACATACAGTGATTTCTCCTTATTATTATAAACATCAATTAATGTGTATCGTATCTTGTCATTAAAACACTATTTAAGAAATAAATAGCAAGTTTATAAACCCAACTTGAATTGAAGTCGCTGTACTGATCAAATCCTGTGAAGGCCGAAGGCCTTCTCAGAAGATTTGACACGGAGTTTCTCCATTGAAGTTTATAAACTTGTTATTTATTACTTATATATACATTTGAGACAGACAATTGAATATATTCGAATTTAATTATTGCACTAACCGTCCGTCGTACATTTTGAAAAATGACGCAAGGTGTAAATCGGCTTGCATGGCGGTTACGCTTCAAATTCATTAGGCTAAGGAATCTATTTCGAAGGGAATATTTTGTGAAAGGCTACTTGTGCTCAGTAATAGTGAACAGATTGTTGTTTGGGAATATAATTATTCGTGAAAATTGATAATCGATGCTGAAAATTCACAAGAAACACGTCCGAGGTTTGATGATAAAAAGTTGGAGGAATTTCTCGCCGGAAAGGGATCTGGATCCGATGAATTGAGACACTTGTCCGAGCCAGTTAATTTGCAATTTGATCCAAAACATTCTACGATTTCAGTAACTAAAGACATACTTATCGTAAAACACTTATTAACATGGACACTGGCGACAACTTTACATTGAACTACGAAAACACCGAGGTGTTTGGCAGCTGTTCATGGCATGATTGCAATGATATTTTCCAACAGATTTACCCTTTTATCGTGAGTAGAATTTAAAGATAAAATAATAGTTTATCAAGAAAATTTAACGAAAGGTCTACCCAAAAAGTAATGATGAACGTTAGAGACTGTGCAGCTGACAAAAGTGAAGAAAAATGTAAACAAACGCAAGGCTCCTAGTTTTCTCTATGTACACAGGTTGAATCGGTAACCCAAAAACTGTATGAAATACTAGTTTACATTTTAAATAAAATAATAAAATAATTATCATTTTACTTGCTTATTTTGTTCATTTTTATACATGAAAAGCAAGTATCATTTTATAATTTTTGTACCGGTAGATATTATTGCGCCGTGTGATTAGGTCACGTATTGACCTCTGACCTCTGACAAACTTCATACAGAATTGAAGATATTTTCTCTCTGTATGTTTATATAATGGAGAGATACCACAAATGTATATATTTGAATGTAAAATTAAACCCAACTTGATCTCGCTGTACTGACAGATATGACGTCATAGACTAGTTTGACACGGAGTTTCTCTGAACTTGAGACGCAGATCGACCTTATTATTGAATCTTGTAAATGTGAAATTTAATACTAAATAAGGGGACGACCATTTGATTCTGAGGGGCAGTAGAGTCAAACAGAGTCAGAAAAATTCTGATTTTATAACCAGAGCAGAACTCAAGGACATCTTAAATGAAGTCCTCTCTTCAAAATCTCACTCAAACACAGAACAGCCCCATAAACAGAAATACCGCTGTGGTGAACAGGGGCATTTTGCAAGGAATTGTTCAAGCGAAAAGAAAGTTCAGAATGGAAATGTGGAGAGTAGACTTAATCCTTTAAATCTTCATCAAACTAGAAAGGGTCTGCTCTGAGGGCCAAGGGATGACGAAGTGGATTTTAAAAATGGCGAAATATTTCAAAATTTTAGTACAATTGAGAAACAAAATACCTGCTTTGATTTGTCTGAAGGTACGAAGACGGTAGAGGATAATTTGCAACAAATTAAGGGAGATCACTGCTATTCAGATGAAGATATATTTTATGATGCTAAGAGTATAGGTAGTGTGCCTTGTAAAACTCATGATCAGCCGAAACTTTGTGGAGAAGAGGAAAATAGGGTTGTTGGTTGTTTGGGCACAATTGGAGACAGTTTGGTGGACTGTGATGTGGTGCCCATTGTTAACCCTGATAGTGAAACTCAGACATTGGTGAGTCTGACACCTCCTCAGAGTCAACTTGTTCATGAAAATACTATCTTTCACATTATGAATTTAGACAACACAGTTATAGCAGCAGATGACTATGTTATTCCAGCTAACTGTGAGAAGCTGATAGATTTTTTTTTTGACAGATTTGAGTCTGACAAGAATTTGCTGAGTAATATCTTTTGTATTTAACCTATAAATTATTTCAAATACCGGTTTCCACTTTTGATGGCTTCTTCTTTGACAGACATGGAGAGTAAAGTCTCAGCAAAAATTAGAGTATTAAATCCTTTCAATACAGAAGCCAAGATACAACAGGATGATGTCTTGGGAGAAGCAGAACTTGCCCACCCCTTAAATATAACAGAGGTCTTGTCATCAGAAAGCAAGGATCAATCAAGTAGAGAACAAGTTAGGAAACTACAAGTAGATCACTCTGACAAGGGAGACAACTCCTCAGAGTCAATTGTTCCTTAACATCTTTCACAATTATATAACACAGCAATTCAGGACAAAACTTATGGAGAATGCAAAGAAATTGCAGATTTACTTTCTAATTATCAGTCTATCTTTTCAAAAGACGACACCGATTTAGGAGTTCCCACTCTTGTTCATCACGAAATTGATACTGGCAGTTCCAAGCCTATTAGACAGCCTCCATAAAGAGTATCTTTGGCGTTTGCAGAGGAGGAACAAAAGTTGTCAAACAAATGATTAAACAAGGAATTATTAGAAAATCCAGTTCTCCTTGGGGCGAGTCCCATAGTATTAGTTAAAAAGAAAAATGGAAAAACCAGATGTTGTATTGACTATAGACGACTTAATGCAGTAACCCGCCAGGATGCGTTTCCACTTTCTCGAGTTCAGGACTGCTTAAATACAGTCTATACAGTCTGAGGAGCTGTTTACTTTTCTACATTTAATCTTACATCTGGATACCACCAGGTACCAGTAAAAGAGGAAGATATTCCTAAGACGGCTTTCATTACCAAATATGGACTTTACGAATTTACTACAATGCCTATGGGTTTAAGTATGGCTTGTGCCACATTCCAGAGACTTATGGAATTTGTTTTGCAAGGACTAAACTGGCAGACTTGTATCATCTATCTCGATGACATTGTTTTTGGAGTATCTTTCCAGGAGCATCTGAAACGAGTTGAAGAGTTGAAGTATTTTTAAGAATTAAAAGTTCTGGAATGAAATTTAAGCCAGAAAAGTGTAATCTTTTCCAAACAAGTGTCACATTTTTAGGTCATGTGGTATCAGCTGAAGGAGTACTGCCTAATCCCGATAATACTTCAAAGATTTTACAGTGGCCTCGCCCAACGACACTTACTGAAATTAGAAAACTTCTAGGGATGGGGAGCCACTATAGGAAATTTATAAAAGATTTTGCTAAACTAGTAAGACCTTTAGTAGAATTAACTAAGAAAGAGAGGCCATTCATTTGGACAGGGGAATGCGAAGAAGTATTTACACAGTTAAAGGAATCCTTTTCTACCCCTTACATTTTAGCATACCCTTTAGATGAAGGAGAATATATACTAGACACAGATGCTAGTGATGTAGCAATTGGAGGCGTCCTGTCCCAAATACAGAATGGCACTGAAAAAGTTATTGCACATGGGAGTCGTTCTTTAAATAATTCATATTTCACAAGAATTTCACAAGAAAGACAACTCTGGATCTTACTTGCAATTTGTTACCCCCAGGAAATTGAGGAAGGAAATAATTACTTTAGCACATAATACCTTACTGAGTGGTCACCTGGGAAGGAAAAAGACCAAGATAAAGTTTCTCGGAATTTCTTCTGGTTTGAGATAAAAGGGGATATTGCAGATCATGTGCCTGGTTGTCTAGTCTGTGAGAAAAACAGGAGACCATACCACAAACCGAGAGCAAGTTTAAGATGCATGACTGTAGGCGCTCCTATGGACAGATTGTTCACTGATATACTGGGTCCATTGCCAGAGACCCCAAGAGGAAACAAATATATTTTAACCCCTTCCATGGCAAAGATTTTAGGCATTTCTAGACAAATTGATATTAAGATTTTAATGCATTGTTTTGAGTATTTCTTGTAATTTTTGTATATACCAATGTATATATATTCTGAAAGCAGGTATTGTGAAGTTTTTTGAAAATGATTCTAAAGATATAATTTCAGTTCCCATGGCAACGAAATACACCATAATCATATTAGAATTTTCATTTATTCAAGAATAAGTTTCATTCTAGTTTTTTTTTTTCTTAGTAAAATATATTAAAAAAAATATTTTATTGTTGTGTTGAGAATTATGAGCATGCTGTACATGTTTTTAACAAACCAATTTTGAGTGTTTTACAGGAATGGGGTGGGGTTGGGAGGTAATCACCAGAATTTGGCATTTTTACATATAACATGTTACCCCTGCATTGATTTCGATAATTGCAAAATCGTTCAATTAGTGTACAAAGTTTAACTCAAGCTATCAAAAAAACTGGTAAAACCAATTAAAAACATGCTGTACATTACTTTACCTAATCATCTTCTCTTTCCATCGGTGCTAGATTTATTCTGATATTTGCAGTATTATTGAAGTTATGAATATTTTTTCACATCATACTTGTTTTTCCCGTCAGATGCGTTGAAATGCGTATATGCCATGTAAGGGGTTAACGGCAACTGATCATTTCCGTAACTGGGTTGAAATTTTCCCCATTCCAGATCAGACGGCAGTCACAACAGCTAGGATCCTATTAAATGAGGTTATAAGCCGGTTTGGTTGTCCAGAGTCAATACATTCAGACCAAGGCCGTAACTATAAAAGTGATCTTTTTCATGTGAACTTCTCGAAATAAAGAAGACTCGAACTACCCCTCGTCACCCCCAATGCAATGGAAAAACTGAAAGGTTCAATAGAACACTCCTCAAGATGATTAAGAGCTATATTAAAGATGACAAAATAGAATGGGATTTATATTTAGGATGCCTTGATGCAGCGTACAGATCAAGTGTAAATGAGTCAACAGGTGTTTCGCCAAATCTTTTGATGCTAGGACGCGAAGTGCGAATTCCTACAGAAATTATTTTTGGAAGTAGAACCAAGAAAGATAACTCTGTTGTTGATTACAGGGAATATGTGGAATCACTAAGGAATCGCTTACAACAAGCACACAAGATAGCTAGATAGCACTGGATGAGAGTCAATGCCAGTAAAACCCCCGATTCATCAGTGACTGCTGTGCCAGCTCCCAAAGTTGCGACCCCAGCATCGGAGACTCCCAGGCTAGTTAGTCCTCCAAAGGCATCCCTCATCCCAGTAAGCCTCACCTTCGAGGACTTGCTGGAGGACCACTTCAGTTTTCTGGACCCTTTTCTTATGGGAGATACTGCACCCCCAGGAGCAGACGTGGCAGGGCTAATGCCAGAACCCATTCAGGACCGAGCGAGCGCTGCTCCCCACAGCATCAGCACAAAAAGTGGGAGTGTCCTGTTGAGAGAGAGGAGTCAGCCACAGGGAAGGTTTCCGGAGACAAAAGCACTGGAAGTGGAAGTGTCCCATCCGAGAGAGTGGAGGCAGTCACGGGGAAGGTTTCCAGACACAAAAGCACTGGAGATGGAAGTGTCCCATCCGAGAGGGTGGAGGCAGCCATGGAGGAGAGAGAAGACCAGAGGGGCGGAGTAAAGCGACAGGCTCCCAGGAAGGAGGAACAGATGACGAAAATAAAAAGGACCGAGAGGACAGCAGTAACAGTAGTGACAGCAGCAGAGATGGAGGCAGTGAAGAGAAGGAAAAAGGACAAGACCACGAGGTGGGAATCATACAAGAGTTAAAAAGGGCAAACCAGCACCTTTTCTTGATATATACATGCATAAGTGAGAGGGTCGCGGAGACATTGAGGATTCCATCTGCGACGCCGGGGGGACGGCAGATGGGGAGTACGACGAGAGTGCCGGGATCGAGCGGACGGAGGGAGAGTCGTAGTGGGGGCTAGGCACCGGAGAGAGAGAGCACCCGTGGGGAAGACAGAGAGAACGTAAATTATCAGGGATATCGGAGGAGGCAGAGAGAAGGAGGATTTTGGAGACGGGGACGGGGTTCCGGAAGAAACGTCTGGAGGGACGGGAAGTGAAAAGGGAAGTGAGGTGTGAACATTTGTAAATATTGTTAAGATTAAATTGAATTTGTATCGTTAGTGTTTTGCATAATCTATATGGATGAAAATGTACATTTAGGTAAACTGTTTCAGTAGATGTGGGTTAGAGGTGGATTTTTGTTAAGGCAGACATGACTGTATATGTTTAAATATGTTCCAAGGAAATAACATATTGAGGTGTATTTGAGGTGAACTTGATGTATATATAGGAGAAAGTTTTGTGAGTGAATTGATGGGTAGTTTACATGTTGATAACTTATTTTGAATGTTATTTTGTTATTAATATCCACAATCTCATCAACTATACATATTTTTCATTTTAGCTCACCTGAGCCGAAGGCTCAAGTGAGCTTTTCTGATCAAATTTTGTCCGTCGTCCGACCGCCCGTCCGTCTGTCTGTAAACTTTTCCCATATCCGACTTCTTCTCAAGAACCACTGGGCCAATTTTAATCAAACTTAGTACAAAGCATCCTTGGGTGATGGAAAATTTAAATTGTTAAAATCAAGGGTCAGGTCCTCTCAAAAGGGGAGATAATCAAGAAAAGATATAAATAGGGTGGGGTCATTTAAAAATTTTCTTCTCCAGAACCACCGGGCCAGCAAAGCTGAAACTTATGTGGAAGCATCCTGGGATAGTGTAGATTCTAAATTGTTCAAATCATGACCCCCGGGGGTTAGGGTGGGGCCAAAATGGCCGATCAAAGTTTACACAGGAATGTATAGGAAAAATCTTTAAAAATCATCTTCTCAAAAACCACTGGGCCAGGAAAGCTGAAACTTATGTGGAAGCATCCTGGGATAGTGTAGATTCTAAATTGTTCAAATCATGACCCCCGGGGGTTGGGCGGGGCCACAATAGGGATAAAAGTTTTACATAGAAATATATAGGAAAATTTTTTTAAAATCTTCTTCTCAAGAACCACTGGGCCAGAAAAGCTGAAACTTATGTGGAAGCACCCTGGGGTAGTTTAGATTTTAAATTGTCCAAATTATGACCTGTGGGGTACGATGGGGTCACAATAGGTATTGCAAGGGGGAATCTGGTTAAGAATAGCATGGTCAAAGCTTCTCAGGTGAGCAATGTGGCCCATGGGCCTCTTGTTTTATATTTGCAATGGCATTGTCATAGTATTTGATTATTATTCATGAGGACATGACTCTTTTTAACAAAGGGGTAATGTAAAGTTTGGTCATTTCAAGTCACCATATTTTATTTGTCTTTAAATTACAAATCTTGGCATATTAATTTAACACTTTATATGGTTCACAATTTGAATAATTTGATCGTATGTATTTTACATTTATTATGTGATGTTCTAAAATTGGATTCACAACTTTTCATGTCATCGTATGCAAAGTAAAAGTAGAACGAGTACATGTAATACATGCATATCCTTTCCTATTTAACGATGTCCTTGTTGAAGTAATTGCATAAATGCTGTTAAAAGAGTATTAATAACTAGATGTTTTGATTGAATTACATTTTTCACTAGTATTTTACCTGTATTGTGCAGATACGTGTTGTAGGCTTGCAGACTGTCTATTTTTCTATTTACATGGCGGCGCATTGCATTATGGTATATTTTTCGGTTTATTTTACTCTTGATCCGCGGTATATATTTATACGCCCTTGGGGTTTTGAAAAGAAGTAAAAATGGACAGTTATAAGGTAATTAATTAATTAATAATTGTTGAATGAATGAAAGTCAAGTTATTTTACGGTGAAATATTTATTATTGATCTAATTATTTAAATGTAACTATTTTCCGCATAAGATTTTCCGTTTTTGTCGTAATATACCGTATGGATCTATACGAATTCGTATGGGTTTTGTATACGATTTTTCACTCAAGTATATAATATATATATAATATAAAATGTATATATACATTTTTAAAAATCTTTAAATTGAATTCGGCAGAAATGTCTGTCTTCCAAGAATATTTAAATAACGGTCATGTAAATTATTCCCCCCCCCCCCCTCCCGCCTAAAAAATACAAATGCCTAAATGTCAGTCTAAACAGGGGATGGCCTTTCTCCACGTGTGTGTTAAAGAACTATGGATGTACACATAAATATTTGTATTCTAGTTAATTGCTTTTAAGATTTGAAGCAAATAATTAACGTACATCAAATTACTTGGTTTAGATTTGAGATTGGTACTAAAATAATCAGTTATAATTGACAAATGAATTTTGCGATGCAAACCAACTGCATACTATTTACCTGACTTCGTATAGAATGTATATTAGAACTACATGTAGACTGACAATTTACAGTTATACCTTATGAACAGCAGTTATAAAACTTTACCCCATCCCCCTTTCAGCCGCGCAAATACCAAATAACTTCTCTTTCCACTTGTGATATTTTCCCTGACCAAAATCTGATCAGCACGGACTAAGTGTATCGACGTGCTAGACTGTACGGAGTAGTGACAGTGTGTTTACTTTTGAGTTTTCATGGAGTTTATTTCTTTTTTGTGATGCATATTTCAATAAATAGAATTCAGGGTGTATATCACTTGACTTTTGCACATCTTCGAACCGGTACAGTGATCTTATTACCAGGTATGGGTACATTTACAGCGTTCGACGCGTTTTCTCGATATGCATCAACTGCATAGGACCTGCAAATCAAAGACGCTGGTTCTTTTGTTTCATTCAGATGATAATAATTTCAAAATGTGTTTGCGGATTTTACTGCTTATTATTTCAATTTTATTCTGCATAAATTGGCGCACTGTAAAAATACGTACTCGAGCAACTAAATTTCTCTTCCAAACTTGCATCTTTTTTTCTTTTTCACTTTTGATTCAAATCAATAATTATTCAGAAATATGATTATTATGTTGTTTATTGTGGTTTTAAAATGTCTTGATCACCTCATGTGTTCTCATATGCTTTACCATCGAAGATGTGCACAAGTCGATAGCCAAGCCAAAAAATCATTCAAGTGTAACGAGCGCATTGGGGTATATATCGTTACAATAAGACAAGGTATCTGAAAGAAATACGGCGGAATACGGCTATAATTGGTAGAAATGAAAGAAATGATATCCTCAGTACTTGAAGATCCGAAGAAGGAAATCAAACAGGAAATTTTTGGCAGACGTAAAATATTAAATCCACATTTTTAACAGAGTTTCGAGGAAACATGTCTGAGGAGATTAAGAATGCAGTTAAAAAAGAATTCGAACAAAAGATTGAAGAAAAAACAACAGAATACAAAATCAACGTCAAAGAAATCTCGGATGGTTTTAACCTTGATTTTGAGACTTTGCGGGAAAAAAATAAGCGACCAAGCACGGGAGTTAAGGGATATGAGAGAAAGTCTAAAACGAAATAAGTATATGGCACAGAATGCTTTACCTCTAGCAAATCAGAATCAGCAGTATTATCATCAGAACAACATAAAGTTTATGAAATGGAAAGAGAAGCAGAACAAAAATCTTACAGCTGATCTGTGTAAAATACTCAAAGAAACTGAAAATGTTGACTTGGCACCAACGGATATTTTGGCTATAAACAGAGTTCCCAGTGGAATCCAGGAGGGTCCTAGATAAGTAATCGCTAAATTTCGTGACACTGAGACAAAAATCAGAGTAATCAAGAACTGGCTAATTGGCTGAAATTGGTTCAGCGGTTTCAAACAAGAAGCTGAAAATGTTCAAATGTTAACACACGACGCACAACGATGGACGAAAATAGATAGCTGGTGACCCAAATAATTCTATACAGTTTGGCCTCACCCTGCAAATCCATGATTTGAACAATTTACAATCTTCAATACCTAGGCTTGGCTCTTTATTTTAAATATTAATGACTCTCTGTTTGCAGGATGTTTGTACAAAGTTCAAAATTTCCTCATGGTTCTTGAGAAGTTGAAAATGTGAAAGGTTTACAGATGGATGGTCAGAGACAGATGGTTGCTGGATAACGCTCAGGTGAGCTTAAATCCACACAAACATGAATGTTCCGTACTCTCGTACTTAAATACTGGACACAAATTTCCCATACTTAAAAACCAGATCTTTAATTTGAATATCAGACATATATATTTTTCCATGAGAATTCCCAGATATACATGTGTATGTCTCTATTCGTCCTTGAATACAAAACTATCCAAACTGATCTTGGAAAACATTATCCACTAATTACATGTACATGTATTTTTAATGGAAACGAAATATTAAAGCCGCAACGTTTTATAATTTGAGCTATAATTTGATGTATTATGCTGATGGATATGTTAATTAAAAGAAAAAACTTTAATCTAATTGTCGTTTTCTGCTTCAATGACATTACTCTGTTTATTTGACAATTGTCTCGATTACTAAACCGTGTGGGAAATTCCCTCTCTATTCATACATTACTAGTTTCGAGCATAAAGATTCTGTTTAATTAGACGTTTTTAGCTCACCTGAGCTGAGAGCTCAAGTGAGCGTTTCTGATCATATAATGTCTGTGGTCCGTCCGACTGTCCGTAAACTTTTCACATTTTCGACTTTATCTCAAGAACCACTTGGACAAATTTAACTAACTTGCCACAAAGCATCCTTGGGTGAAGGGAGTTTAAGTTTGTTTAAATGAAGGGCCATGCCCTTATTCAATGGAAGATAATGTAAAATAGTGAAAATTTAGGGCATATTTTAAAAAATCTCTTCTTAAGAACCACTGTGCCAGGAAAGTTGAAACTTTCGTGGAAACATCATCAGGTAGTGTAGATGCAAGTTTGTTCGAATCATGCCCCCCCCCCCGGGGCTACAAGGGACGAGCAAAGTTTTACATGGAAATAAATTGGAAAAATCTTTAAAAATCTTCTTCTTAAGAACAGCAAAGCCATGATTGGACATATCCTAGCTAATGGAAGCATTCTAAGGAAGTGTAGATTGAAGTTTGTTCAATCAAGACCCCCAGGGGATAGTGAGGGACCACAATGGATGATCAAAATATTACAAAAGAGTACATAGGAAAAAAACATTTTCTCCTAAATTACTGGACCAGGAAAAATGAAGCTAGTGTGGTAACATCCCCATATGTTGTTTGGATTTATGTTTGTTCAGATCATGACCCCTGGGATGGGATGGGGGCCACAAAAGAAGATAAAGCTTATAGGAATTTTTTTAAAGCCATGTTTTGTCGAAGATATATGGTAAAATTCTCAGTTAGTGTAGATTCAAGGTCAAATCATGCCTCTTCCCTTGGGGAAAGATTGATACCACTCATAAAATTCTGAACTTAGCAAATTGCTTAGGTGAGCGACGAGGCCCATGGGCCTCTTGTTTGTCATTTTACAGACTTTTATGGCATCAATAGGTTAACCGTTACACATCTGATACAATAAGAGATTATTGCCTTTAAGAATGTTTTAGTATTTGCTTACCATGGATAAGGAAATTGAAATGAGTATAAATTGTAATTTTATGTATTTAAATACAATATCGTACATTTTTATTCAAAGTATTTAAAAATATTTGTAATTGAGTTTAGGAATAACTCTCTTTTTTCGATTTGATGATGTTATCAATCGATTTGCTTGCTTGATAATTTGCATATAGGCGTTTATTATGCATAAAATTATCACGCAAGCCAATCGATTGATCATCGTCATGAAATCGAAAAATAAGACAATTATTCCTTATATTTACATGCTCTAGATTCCGCCAATCCACGTTCTACAAGCCCCGCTTCTTGTCTCTGTTTGTCCCGCCCTGCATGTGATTTTTTTTAACCGCGCCTATCGATGAAATAACGAAGAAATAAAGTACATTAATAACTATTTGTAATTTTATCTCGGACAAAGACATTGGAAATGTAAATATTTTGATTTCAATTACACTGTATAATTAATTAAATGTAAATAGAATACATTCCAAAAATGTCATGTATTTTTACTCATCTTCGCCGAAGGCTCATGCGAGCTTTTCTGATCAAAATTTGTCCGTTTTCTGTCGCCATCGTGATTGTAACGTCTTAAGGCGCCGAATCTTACTGTACCACTATAAGCTCTTTCAGTGAGGAATATTGTTTATTATTCACCAGCAAAATATAAATATTGACCGAGGATTTGAATAAACTGTCAACAAGACATTAACGACTGTTTGATTGATTGATTGTTTAGCGTCCCTCTAGAGATTTCTTCACTCATATGGAGACACAGCCACTTGCCGGTGTAGAGCTGCAAATTTTGTCCTATACTCGGCACTCAGGGGCATTGAGCAGGAAGGGGGATCTCTTGCGTGCCAGCACCTACTGCGACTCGGGACCTCGGTTTATACGGTCTCATCCGAAGGACCGGTCTCAACGTCCCGCAGTGGGATTCGAACCCGTGACGTAAGGATTGACTCCGACTTTGCAACTCTAGAACAAACGCTTTTAACACTACACCACGCGGGTGACTTAAATTATTGAACTCTCGTTAAAAAATAAATATAAATCAACACTTGTACAACTGTGTTTTCTTTCGCCGTATGTAAGATATCAACATGTTTTAAAAATATTCCTGTGATAGACTTTCTTGCTCAGATTAAAATTAAAACTGCCTCCGGCCGCTGCAGCCGTTGTTTTTGACGTTGTTACAACTTTACTGTTGTACGCGGGCTGACCCTCCGATGAATATACAGCCTCAAATCCGAAGAATATGTAGTGTTGTAAACCATTTGCATTGGTAGATATTTTACAGGGACTATTTACAGACTACTTGTGTATATAATAATACTTAATATCGTTGCCCAAGGGGTATATGATTTTTCCTGGGCGAAGAAATCATGTCTCTCTTAATTTAATGCAATATACGTTTATGCAATAAAAGTGTAAAGTTAATTAAAATTCTACTTAGCAAACTTCTGCACCGAGTTGTTTTATTGCAAAATTTAAAGAACAAGACATTATGTAGGAAACCAGCTTTGGAATTACCTCAATTTACATATTTTGTCCGAAATATAAAATCCCACAAAATATCTAATTAAATAATATGTTTTAAGTTAATTTACATACAGAATATTTTATCCTGCTGTCTTTGACCTACTTGCAATTATTGTGAAAATACCAATTGTTGTATACACACTGAAGAGTAACAAATGTTTTTTTTCTTCTCAAAGTTCATTCGAGAGATAGCAAAACCAATGGGAGAAAGCATTTACGACCTTGAAGTTTTACCTCAAAATCAATTCGGGTTCTCTTTAGGCCATAGGGATTTGCCTTGTAAAATTTCATTGAATCAAAGCAATAAAATACCAATCCTAAATTGGCGTCTCGCTAAAATTTTAATTTATAAGGGTATTAACAAAATTTTGATGCTCATACTTTGATTTTAGAAGAAAGAATCGTATCAAAAATTAAAATAAATGGGTTCAACATCCCCCCTCCCCGAAACTAGATTTGTGAGACTGGACAGTTCCTCATGTCTTGATAGATTTCTTGACATTGTGAACTGATGCATGTCATAACCTTACCAGTAAGTAAATTTGGTAAGTTCACTGACAGGAAATTTGCAAAACTGACATCAGGTCGACGTCTCTATGTATTTAATATGAAACTTATTTCATGAATAGATGCAATATTTCAACAATCAATTTTAATGATAACGTTGTAAATTGTTACGACCGTTACGTTATGTATGCAGATAACGAACAGTATTCAAATTCAAAAGTCCATTAAACAATACAAAATAAGAGCAGAGCTAACACGGACCTCCAAAACATCAGAGGTGGGATCAGGTGCCATGGAGGAGTGAGCATCCCCTGCCGACTGGTCACACCCGCAATGTGCTCTCTGTCATGATCAGGAAATAACGGAAAAAGCCATCGTCAATTCATTGTGAAAATAAAAGGACTAACAATTAGTATGAAAAACTCAGTCAGCATTTGACTCCATGATAAAATGTATTTGCTGACAAGGTCATTGTATTGACCACAGAACTAACGAAATGATGACTTTAAACGAGACTGCTGAAATTCTTGTTTAATCAACTTGTATGTCAGTAACTTACCTAGCTTTACAAAAAATACGTAGTGCACCCTCTTGCATATCAAATCAACTGAGAGATACATTTGAAAGGGACGTAAAATTGTTTGAAAGGGACGTAATAATTGTTTTTACATCCTTTAAATTCAATGAAAACAATAACATTGCACGGATAACTGCAGAAACATTGACTTGTAGTTTTATAAACGAGATTTTCTATGAACGCATTAAATGATGAACTGTGTCTGCATCTTTGCTTTCTTCTCGTTTTGAAATTTAGTGTAAACAAGGTGTCATAGTCATTGGATACAATATTAGAAGTCCTGAATTTTATTATATTTAATAAGGTAATAAACTTATGACAGTCTATGACATGGCTGTGTATATAGTTCTACTTTGTGTGGGATGTAAACAGTATATGTCATTAAGTCAGTGCCAACAACACAGACAAGGAAATGTTTCAAGTACAAGATCGTATTTTAAATAGCACTCGACGAGAAAAGATGCAATTTCTGTCACGTACACTTTGTATCTAAATCTATTCCGGATCATCCGCTCCAGCGTTTTCATCGTGATAAAAAGAGCTGTTGATTGTGAAGTTGAGATAAGTTGATTTAAAGATGACAATAACCACTTAAATAAACACCTTTTTCAAGTCTTAAATACCAAAATCCTAGTAAATCTATTATTAAAACTTAAAGTCATATTTTGATCTTTTCCATTATTTATTAAATCACTATCAATATGTAATCCAAACTCAAAAAAAAAAAATCAAATTCTGTTTTACATACGATCAAGCAGAGTTATGCCCCTTCGACTTAGAAAAAAAATCCAATTATTTGGGGGAGCTAGGGGGGCATGTGATTTACAAACACCTATTATTTACTTAAGTTCCTTTTAAATGAAATATATGGAGATTAAAAAACCCCATCTTTTCAGGCCCCTAGAACGCGGGTGAGAGGAGGGGGCACCAAAATAATTTTTTGTTAAGCTTCTGAAGACTTAATAAAAAGCCTCAAGCTTTACGGAAGTTTTTTGTATTTTTTCTTCATTTTATTTATCATATCCTGACCAGTATCTATGTATCTTATATTGTGATCAATGGTATAATTTACTTTTATTCATTCTATATACATATACATTTATAAGCTGATAAATATATTTTTTTAATAAAAAAAGAAAAGAACGTTTAGTATATTTAAATAAAGAATGGGGCCTACAATTTTTATTGCTTTTCTCTGCATAACCTCCGGTGTACAGTGAGTAAATTTATAAATATCAAGTCTACATAACGATGTTTTCCGTGTTCTTTCTTGTATTCTTCAAATTTTAGTTTATCTTAATCGTAATCTTATTTTCTCATGCGGAACAATAAGAAAATTCTTTGCATAGCAAACCTGCCTTGAAGATAAATAATTGATCCTGGAGTCCCTCTTCATAAAATTCAAGCTTGACAATTATTTTGTGATAAGTGTAAAAAAAATATTTGTCATTAATCAAACTTTTGATTGTATTATAGTTCAGAACCTCTAGTGAATTCGTTTCCTTGTATTCAATGAGACACTATAATCAGGACAAGAATACAAGTACACGGGATATTTGTTGCAATTTGTCAGATACATGAACCTGTCTGTCTTGTAAAATTAGGGACCGTATCAATCATGTATGTGAAGCAAGACTCTTTAATGAATGAAGGTCGTTTAATGTTTTGGTCCGATTTCGATATGACTTGGCCCACAACTACACAAAGATACAAAATTTTATGCATCGGTTTTTGAATTCGATGAACGGTTTTTGTTGCTAAAATTAGAAATTTCTGACAAATATCTTTAAAACGCTACTCTTCCTACAATTTGGGTCCGATTTCAATATAATTTGGCACTCAAGTAGACTACATTAACGTCCAGATACATAATTATATTTATTGCTGCCTGTTGCAAAGTTTTTAAATCCAAGTGCTACTTTTTCTTTGTTATACGTACAGTCCAGTAGAGCTACAGTATCATTCGAGACTTATGGTGTGTTAGTTGATTGTATGTTGGTTAACGTCCCTCTCGAGAATTTTTCACTTATATGGACACGCCACAACTTTCCGGTGGAGGGCTACAAATTTTGTCGTATACAAGGCAGTCAGGGCCATTGAGCAGCGAGGGATCTTTTTCGTGCCAGCACCTACTGCGACACGGGACCTCGGTTTATACTGTCTCATCCGAAGGACCGGTCTCCATGTCCCACAGTGGGATTCGAACCCGCGACGTAAGGATCGACTCCCTACTTCGCGATCCTAGAGCAGACGCTCTAACTACAGCGTCACGCGGGCGACTAGTTATTTTGGAACAACTTCAATTGATAACTGATTGGTAGTTTCCGTTCATATTTATTGTTAGGCTATTATTTACACACTGAATTGCCGATGGATTTTTCCAATCATGTCAATGACCACACGTCAGGTGTGAACAGTCGGGAGGGATTGCCCATTCCTCCATGGCACCTGACCCAGCCTTTGATGTTTTGGAGGTCCGCGTTGCTCTGCTCCTATTTTGTATTGTTTAATGGACTTTTGAATACTGTTCTTTACCTCCATACCTTTTAGGAGTGAAGTTGAAGGATTCGACCAACCTTCAAGGTATATCAACGCTCAAGAAATCTTCAGAAAGAAGGACTCGAGAGGACAATGGCTCTGCATACTGTACATATATTGGCGTATTCAAAATTTAGCGCAATCACTGGGCATTCACTTATTGGCGTATTCATGAATTGGCTCTACACACTTCCGCGCCTCATAATTATATTTAAAAATCATTTTTTAGCGGTATTTATCAATTAGCGCACCGTTGTCCACGCTAAACCCGCTAAAATATGAAGCCCGCTTTTTTTAAGTACACGGATAATATATTATTTTTCGCTGCAATCAACCGAGGCAGTCCTTGTGGATGCTGTTTTTTCCCTATAAAATTGAAGATGATGCTAAATGCATCGCAGAAAAAAAAGATGATTTTATTCAAGTTCTGCATCGTATGACAATCCTGTCAATGTCAGCTGGTTATACACTACGGATGAAATACCTTGAGAAGACGATGCAAGGACTTACCAAGAGTACAACGCCCCATAGCCAAAGCAGATAAAATTAAGGTTCATCTTAAGATGATGATATTTTTAAATTGTTGACCAAATTCTGTGTTTTAAGATTCTGAACTTTCATTCTAATTTTTACTCAGGCTTGAGTTATCTAAAACGATGCTAGGTCATCGATTTACTCAGTTAAAATACACGAAAAGATATTTTTGTAGATAAAAATATTTCCAGAGACAAAAATGAAGCTAATCTTGAAAAAGTCTACATATTCAAAGATATCAAGCGTTAAATGTTGGATTCTTTTCTATGGTGAATGAACAATGAGTGAAGCTCCGCAGCTACAACAGTTTCTATAAACAGATTTCGCGCTTTCCTTTGCGTAAGAATCTCAGGTAACTTTTACAGTCGGCGACAAAGCATGATTGGACGAGTCCACTGTTTACTCTGAAAGGTGACACAGGTTACCCCATCGTTAACAAATTCTACTATCAGGGGCGTAGCAACAGGGGGTCCAGCCCCCCCCCCACTTTTTTTCCCACACTTACTTCTACTATAGGAAATAAGTTAATTGAAAGCCTGGTTGCCCCCCCCCTCCACTTTTAGTGATGTATCGAAAATGTAGTATTAAAATTGGTACTGAAAGTAGTTGACACTGAGAAAAAGTTTAACCCCCCCTACCCCCACGAAATCGGATTTTCGACTTTGGGCAACTTTTCCCTTTTTTTTTTTTTCCCTTTTTGCTTGTCAACTTTTTCAGATAAGTAAAAAAAAATTTCTCTGGCTGCCCCCCCCCTTTCAAAAACGATGCTACGCGCCTGACTATGCATGGCCAGAAAATGTATGATTGTACCCCCCCCCCCTTGAAATTGCTTCTCATGAGCCTGAGAAGGATGTACATGTGCAGTTTGAGTGACAGTAAAATAATAGCACAACATTAATGTTAAATTCTCCCTCGTACGTTTTTTTTTTAATTTTAAAAAAATCGTACTAGTTATCTTTGGTAACGGAACCTATATAACTTCTTTTGGATTCGTACGGAATATGCATTAGATATGACGCACAGCCAGATGAACCCGTAGTCACGTGTATTTTTTAGAGTCTAGAGCCCCCCCAATCCACTTTGAAAAAACGTTTCTACCTGTAGGCTTGTAACAAGCTATTTGGATTGACGTATATTAAATTGTGATTGATGTACGTCATTAAAAATAAAAAAAAAAAACAACAACAAAACGTGTCTATAGTTTAAAGTATATCAACATAAAAAAAATATTTCATTAAATTAAGAAACGGCCACTATGCTCTATAAAATATTTCTGAAAGTGAGTAACGTAAATTTATCTTAAAAAGTAGTACGATTAATTATACTCATTCTAATTAAATTATATATACGAGTTTATTTTTTTTTTCATTGACATGTATTTTATTCAACAGAAGATTGAACTCAGTAGCCCTCTTCTTATACCATTATAGAATATTAATGACACTTCCTAGTTGACTTTCTACAGCTTGAGTATCTCTGACGTTTTGTCAGTATATACTTGTTTTCTTATTTCATTGTTTTAATAACTCATTTTTTGACTTCTTTGGGGATAGTAAGAAATTATGATTTGCTTGTCCTCTTTTAGGTGTATGACAGGCTTCATTTAGAGGGAGTGACTGCATTTACACTGCACAACTCTGAAAGTCCAGAAGCAGAGTGCAAAACAATTTCAGCAAGAACTCGAAGATGCTGAAGAGTGGGAGGAGGTTCAGCATTGTGGATGATATCATCAACTTCTTTTTTTTTAGTAATATATATGTTTTGAGATCTTCCTCGCCAGCGTGGAGCAGTGGTTAGACCGTCTGGGCTAAGGTCTCGAAATAAGGAGTTAACCCTTACGTCGGGGGTTCGAATTCCACTATGGAACGTTGAGACCGGTCCTTCGGATGAGACCGTATGCTCAATGGCCCTAAGTACCGAGCATAGGACAAAATTTGCAGCTCTCCACTGACAAGTGGTAGCGTCTCCATATGAGTGGAAAATTCTCGAGAACGTTATACAACAAATCCTGATAAGCACCAAGAGACAGAGAAACACTTAGTGCTATAAGCTTAGCATTTTTATACAAATCTGTTTCATTTCTCTGAAGATGGGCCCGTATTCTTCATCCGATTTCAAAACACAATGTGCTTCATCTACTATTATGAACTATTTGTTCGTCTGATATTATCCTGATAAAACTTTGTAAATTTTATCCTTAGCAATGATATTTACTGGATGTGAATAAATGTAATTTAAGTCACCCTGCTTCATCTTCCAATAGTACTGTCAGTAAATTTATCAGGCAAATTGATTGCACATGGGCCAAGTTTTCGACTCTGTTGTTTATGATTACATATAGTGGGTCAAGTATAAATACAGAAAAATTTGTCTTTCATCATAAATTACATAAATAAGACTTTTTCCGTAACCAGTAGGAAGCATGCATATTAAGTCTGAAAATGGATGGCTCCACACTTGATTGATATTGATCCAAAGCCTGCTGCTGTAGTGGCTTCAGATTTTTAATACTCGTCGAAAACTTCTTGTCAGTTTGAAGTGACTCTTCAGATTTGTCACAGTTACTGATCTCCTTAAAATATAAATATCATAAAAGCATGTCGAAAATGTGCATTGAAAATGAACACTGAAATCTAGCTTTATTTCCTTTATGTTATAATTCAATTAGTTCGCGAACTTTTTTTTCATCATTCCTTGTATAGCTGCAGGTAATCCTACTATTGCCTTGAAAACTTAACCATCAGGTAATTGACTAAATGACGAGCATAACAGAATGAATTTTTAAAAGAAAACCTTTCATCATCACATACATGATAAATCATCATCTGAAGAGTAAGTCTGAACTAGATATCATTGAGATGATGGCCATCTCAAAGGGCCCCGCTTTTAGCAATGAACATGAAATAGCGGATAGTTTCTTTTGTTTTGGTTCCAGTTCTTTGGTAATTTCTTGTATTATTGACATTTCACATTCTTTACACCATCTAAATCTGTCAATTAATTCTTCATCAGGTTTAAATGAAAATGGGTCCTGTCTTCTTTGGTTACCTTTCCTCTTTTCATGAGCTTTTCCAAATAATTCACCATATCAATTCTTATAAAATATTCAGCCATATTTATTCCAAACAGAGCTGATATTGCCCGAGTATTCTTGGTGTGTAGTTGAATCAACAAATTTGTGATAAATTTGTGATAAACTTAGTCTCGATTACACTAGCTGCTCCAGGTTTAACGCTGACGTATGTTAAAGTGGCCATTAATGAGTTTATTATAACACCATGATGGGTCTTCAAAAATCGCACCTGGCAATCAAAGCTATTAACTAATTAAAACAAATCGATCAATGATCACAACTCCTGTTTGCCTCTTTAATCGCAATACTTTTGTTATTACATAACTCTGTAAGATTGATCTATAATTAAGTTTATAGGTATCTGGTAGATTGATGTTCTCCAGCGTATTACAAACAGCTTTTAAAGTGCGATTTCTTCCTCGTTTTAGCTTTGTATGTTCTAATTATTCATTAGATTCACTTTCGTCCTCATCCTCATGGAAATACTCCCTTGATCTGAGTCGTCTGTTGGCTCCTTCGGGGTGTAGGTGTATACTTTAAACCTTTAGCAAGTAATTTAATTTCAGAATCTGTAAGGGTCCTGGATGAAAGATTAAAATCCATGCTTTAGGATCCGTTGATGTGATGTATTTTTAGGACGATTTATTCGTACGTAAATTAATGGATTATTTTCCCGTAAAATACGGGGTTTATATCTCTCGCCTTAATTGGGTTTGCCTCCTTCTGTAAATAGTTTGCTCTAGAGTCGCGAAGTAAGGAGTCAATCCTAACGTTGTAGGTTCGAATCCCACTGTGGGACGTGAAGACAGGTCCTCTGGATGAGACCGTATGAACGGAGGTCCCGTGTCGCAGGTGCTGGCACGGAAAAGATCCCTCCCTGCTCAATAACCCCGAGGGCCGAGCATAGGACAAAATTTGTAGCTCTCCACCGGCAAGTGCTAGCGACTGCATGAGTCAAAATTCTCTTGAGGGACGTTAAACAATATACAATCAATCAATTCAATATAGGTAGTGTGTTTTACATTGTAGATGTCAAATTTGTTGTTTTAATCTCATATGTTGATGCTTTTTAGCTGACCTGAGCCGAAGGCTCAAGTGAGCTTTTCTGATCAAAATTTGTCCGTTGTCTGTTATTGTCGTCGTAAATTTTTCACATTTTTATCTTCTCAAGAACCACTGGGCCAATTTTAACCAAACTTGCTACAAAGTATCCTTGGGAAAAGGGGATTCACGTTCCTTCAAATGAAGGGCCACGTCCTCTTCCAAGGGAGATAAATATGAATTAGTGAAAATTTAATGGAATTTTTAAAAAATCTTCTTCTCAAGAACCACTGGGCCAGGAAAGATGAAACTCATGTGAAAATCATGACCCCCGGGGGTACATGTAGGTTGGGGCCACAATGGCCGATCAAAGTTTTACATAGGAGTATAAAGGAAAATCCTTAAAAATCTTCTCAAGAACCACTGGGCCAGGAAAGATGAAACTCGTGTGTAATCATCATCAGGTAGTGTAGATTCAAGTTTGTTCAGATCATGACCCCCGGGGGTAGGGTGGGGCCACAATGGCCGATGAAAGTTTTACATAGGAGTATTTAGAAAAAATCTTTAAAAATCTTCTTTTTAAGAACCACTGGGCCAGGAAAGATGAAACTCATACGTAATCATCATCAGGTAGTGTACATTCAAGTTTGTTCAAATCATCACCCCCTGGGGTAGGGTGGGGCCACAATGGCCGATCAAAGTTTTACATAGGAGTATATAGGAAAAATCTTCTTCTCAAGAACAATTGAGACAAGAAATATGAAACTTATGTGGAATCATCTTCAGGTAGTGTAGATATAAGTTTGTTCAAATCGTGACCCCCGGGGGTAGGGCGGGGTCACAATGGCCGATTAAAGTTTTACATAGGAATATATAGGGAAATCTTTTTAAATCTACTTTTCAAGTACTTCAAAGCCATGAATAGTGATGTTTATATGGAATCAACCAACCTCCTTAGTGTAGATTTTAGTTTGTTCATATCATAACAAACCCCCCCCCCCCCCCCCCCCCCCAGGGATAGGGTGGGACCACAAAGGTCGATCAAAGTTTTACGTAGAAAAATAAAGGAAAATAGAATAAAGGAAAATCTCAAGAACAGAAGAGCTATGTTTAGGTGCTCAGGTGAGCGATGTGGCCCCTGGGCCTCTTGTTAATTTGTTGTGATTAACTGGAGGATTTATGCGGCGAGTAGTCTTGCGTGGATGGTTATTTTGTTGACTACTGCATGTAGCCTGCATTGAGTTTTCCGGTTGTTCCTCGCTACAGTCTTGTCATTCCAATTTTCTCCGTGTATTGGACACATTAGCTGCATGTGATGTTTACGATAATGAGTACAAAGTTATGGATAAACACTGGAAGAAAAATTTCATAATTCGGTATATCTTTCTTATGGATAAACTTGGTAGGTTCAAGCTTGGTCTGTATCCATCTTCCTCATTTGAATATGTTTTATTACTCACAGTAGATGCATAACTTAAATGGGAGGGTTGGGTTTTCTTAGACTGAGTTTTTGGTGCTGGTTTTTTGCTGAGTTTATTGGTTTTAACTACTTCTTACCCATATGTTCGTTCTTAATCTAATAGCTAAGCCTCTGAACATCTCCATTCTATTGTTCGATTTATCTTCCTCCTTTTTGGCATTCTGCATTCCACATTTCTCGAAGCAAATCTAAAATATATATTTATATAATATAGTATGATCATTCTTTCATGAATGTACTGCATTTTATCATATGCCATGAAGGAAATAATGAATGGATCGGCAAATTGTATATCAATATCTGCAAAGACTAGTCTCAGTTTGTCTACATCGAATACAGGTAAGAAGTATGAAAATGATCCATGGGGATGTGTCATTTCGTACGAGTGGAATGATTATACGGCCTAAGAGAGACGTGTCAACTTCCATTAGTGGAGTAACATTGTTAACTGTTAGAGAAGGGGAAAAGATGAAATTTTCTCTTTTAAAAACGATTATGATGCATCGTGTCAACTTTTGACTTTTTTTTTTTTTTTGTTTACATCTTTTCATTTGCATTTTTGATGTCTACTGCAGGTGTGCACTGCAAGAATAGAGAATGAAAAGAAAGAGGAAAAAGGTGTTTTCTGTTTAACATGTAATGAACAAGTCAGTTGTCATTGATAATAATTACTGGATGAGTAACAACCAACGATTCGGAACTTACACACTTACAAGACCAATGTTTTATTTTCTGACACTGTTTGAGAAGAAAAACTATTCCGCTATTTCCTTCCTTGAATTCACTCAATTGTAGAACCAAAATGATCGATTGGGAATAGAATACAATTCACGCAAAAATGTTAATAATTTCAGAAAATATGCATCGAACCTGTGCATGCAATTCACATTCAAAATCTTGCCTTTTATTATTATTGTTGATCTTGACCTTGTTTTGCAACATTTATTTTCCAGTGCAAATGAATCGTAGTTACGTAAACGCTGCAGCGAAAACGCAATTTTTACGCAGGTAGTTTGGAAAATTAAAAAGTTCGTTACTTGTTAAACAAGTAATGAATTATTATATATGGATGTTATTTTACATGAACCGCGTGGCATTGCTGACGAGCCAGTTCTCTCTTGGTGGAAATATGACCACACTTCTCGATTGAAACTGTATTAAAAAAATAATGTTTAAATATGTAATTTCATCTGAATATAGGATCAGAAACAAAATGATCAATCTATTGATTTAAAAAATCTCACTTCATTTAATCTCAGTGTCTAAAATACTTTCCCATCACTCTTGGCATTTTTTGTAGTTAAAGAAGTAATTAAGTTGTTGAAAACTTTTTCATGTAAAATGGAATGTTTATTAAAAATGACAATTTTTGTTGTGAGTGAAATATACGTTTCAGGAAGCACCTACAAAATAATTAACGGAGACTTTTCTAAAACTGTATTGTGTCTGAGGTGTAGTACATGTATGTTTACGAAAAAAGTCACATGTACCACCATAGTATGATTATTATAACATCAAACAGAATAGAACTAAATTAAATAATACAACAGAAGGTTTCAAATGTATTCGGATTTTGTCTTAGATG
Source organism: Saccostrea cuccullata (assembly GCF_032062105.1). NCBI lineage: Eukaryota > Metazoa > Mollusca > Bivalvia > Ostreida > Ostreidae > Saccostrea > Saccostrea cuccullata. The sequence goes on along the minus strand of NW_026925444.1, from coordinate 231,440 downwards.
AGAATCGACAAAAAAACTCACGAAGAGAGTAACTAGCAGGAAGATCTACCAGTTCGTGAAAAATCCCGATTGGTTCCTAGAATGATCTTTTCAATTGTTTTGAAGGAGAAAAATCTTAAGATCTATAAGCTAGTTACTCATAACAATTTGTGGCGTTTTTTTCGAAAAACTTTTTAGACAGGGACATGTGCTTCTCCAGATCTAATTTGTCTTTTGCTAGATTTTTCTTAATACGAAACGATTACAAAATCTCACACCTGGGAATTGACTAAAACAAGGTAATGATAACTTTTAAAAACTGTATTTTAAAAGTAAACATCTTAATGGGTTTTTCAACAGGTATATAAATACCTAATTATATCACAGGGAAAATTGCTAGTCTTCATCACTCGACAACGTGACAGGAGTATATATAAGACGGGGCACGATAAGGTTTGTCATCAGTGTTTGGTTACCTGGACAAGCGTATTCATACCTTAATATATATATTAACGAGTGTTTGTTCGTAGTGAATTATTTTGTGTTTATTACTGGATTGTTTCTTAATTCATTCATTTTGATCGCACTGAAAGGTGAGAAAAATATTTGTGCAGTAATAACAATTTGTACAGATCGGTATAATCCTAATAACGAATTCAAATTTGCATTTATTTCATTGACTAGTTACTTAACATTTTTAAAGAAACAGAAAACAATATTTACTGTGTAGCAATGAATCTTTTTTTTGCAAAATGTATTTGTTTTCAAGGAAATAGAATTCAGGAATTTTTTAATAAATAAACAAATACCTACCTAAATATTTTTTATTTGAATTTTTATTTATTTTTGGAGGGGGGATTAATGAAAGTTCTCTTCCACTTCTAATAAGCCAGAATATAAATGAAAATATTATGCGTTTCCTTTTTCATATTTATTGGAACAGAGAGAAAAGTCAGAACTATTTGAAATGGTAATTTAAGCTTTAACCAAGTCTGTTCAAGGCTCTCTTTGTCTCTTTTTACAATTCCACTAAGTTCAGTACTCGGTGACATGGATCATGTAAACCTGCGTTCTGATTTGTACTGAATATCAATCACAGATAATGAATTCAAAGTATGCTCATGTTTTATGAAGCAGCACTAAAAGATCAAGAGGTGATTATGAATTGATAGACAGTACAAAGCGGCATTAAATGTTTGAGTGATTTAATGTGATTAGAAATTGTTAATTAATTTCTTGAAATTCCCCATGCCTTTCCTTTTTAAAATCGTATACAAACGTGAGAATTCATATATTCCTGATGATTCTAGATGCTTAGGATATTAACACACTGTACTCTTTAGAGATTGAGTAAAATTACAAAATTTTAAACACACTACACTGTAAAAAGTTGCAAGGTGAAGGTAAAAATAATTAGACTGATGCTAAGAAAATTCCCAATTTTAACTCTTCAAATTAATCATTTTAATGGCAATCCTCCTCTTGATGACTTTATGATTTAGGAAATGAAACATATACCGAATCCTCCTCCAGTGATAAACGAGAATGAATTAATCTTTTAAGTTACACGCATCGTCAGGATGATTTCTTTGAAGTTGTAAAACGTTTAAACGCAGAAAAGGTCACGCATTAGTTTTCATGTAAAGGTAGAATATAATTCATACAATTAATTTGGTGAGAAAAAAAACTGGACCTTTAATATTTATATTTTTCTTTCAGAAAAATGAAGCGAACCAAAAGTTCTTCCCCAAGAAACAGCTTTACGCTGAGACATTCGAGCTCCACCTGGAGTATTATATCGTCAAAACGTGAAAGAAAAGGGTCTCCACCATTAACACGACAAATATCCTCATCAGATAATGTTCTGGCAGACATCAACAAACTCGATTCCAAAGGAAGAAGCCTGCTCTTCCTTGCCGCAAGATGTGATCAGCCGGAAGTGGCCGTCCAGCTTTTGGCGGCAGGATGTGATGCCAACCTTGCTGACAGCGAGGGCAATACGCCACTGCACGAGGCTGCAGAAGCGGGACACTTAGAAGTACTCCGAATTTTACTCAAGAATGGTATGACAATTCTCCCATTACTTTAATTGTTTACAAATTTCTCAAGGTTTGGAAAAATTGGATAAACTTGAATTCACAATTCAGCATAAGTTTCAGAAATAAAAGAAAATACTTTGATATGCATGTTCATGAAAAAATAATACTTGTTTTGGGCATTTATCATCTGAATTGTGTTTTGCAGGAAAATGTGACGTAAACGCTAAGAACGTTTTTGGTCAGACTCCACTCATGCGAGCAGTGTTCAACGAAAATCTAGAGGTCGTCAAGCTGCTCGTAAAAGCAGGTGTGTAGACATTCAAAATTATGCATGTCTGTGCTCCTTTATTTCCTGCTAAGACATTAACATGCAATGTATACATAAATCTTATTTAAAAACAAAAGAATTAAATTACACCACTTTTCTTCTCGGAATAATAATGTTAAAATTTATTTTCCGGGTTTTGCGTTGATTTTTTAATGATTTGGGGATGTTGATAGTAAATAGACATTTTATGAATGAAGAAACATAAACCTGTCCTATTTGACATGCGTAACCATTTTGTCCTGTGATTTACAGGGTCAGACCTGCACGTCCTGGATCACCTAGGAAAGTCCTCGCTGATGATTGGAGTACAGGAGGGGGCAGAAAAATCATGCCTCTATCTCATCAAAGCCGGCAGTGACGTCAATCTTGCTGACCACGAAGGCCATTCAGTTCTATTTTACGCCGTCCATTCGTCATACCTTCACACACTGGATGTGGCAAGAAAGCTAATGAAAGCTGGTAAGAGACTAGTCTGTCCTATTTATATCTTTATGAAGGCCATAACATCGTTTAATTGATGGTTTTGTCTTTTCTGTGTTTTATTAGTATATTTAAAAATATGTAAGTGAATGAAAAATGAAGTATGTTCAGAATTATAGAAAACAGATAAAATCTGCTTGATTTCACTCTGCTTTTTCTTACACATAATCTTTTTCTTTCTAGGCTGTGATATCATGAAAAACGCTTCTTGGTTATTGGAAAGTAAAAACGACGAGAACTGTCTCCTACTACAGGATCCCAAATTCCACTCCCTGCTGGTATCTAAAGTGGAACCCAAAGAAAGGCAAAAGAAACATGACTTAATTTCCTCTTTAAAAATTACATTCCAAGGACGTTCACATAGAGACCAGAGTAGGGATATTCGTAGTGCAACATTGTAAAATTTATTGTGGGCTATGATTTTGCACTCAGTGAGACATAGTCATTGTCGATTCTTTCGAACAAAACATGCATATTTTGATTTCGATTTGCATGGATATGTTCAAAGAGCTGCTTGTACTTTGATGAATTTGTGTATACTTAATGCAATGATTTGTTGTAATAAAATATTTAAAAACTTTTTGAAATTTCATTCAACTTTCCAAAAGAGTTGGCTTTCATTAACTTATATTAAACACTAGAGGTACTGTGAGCAATGAGCTCAGTAAATGATACCCCCACCTCCCATATGAATATAATGGCAGTGTCCATGTTTTGCCACTGGAAATTTTCCTCACTATATTGTTTTACGGTAACTTGTAAAGAGGAATAACTAGTGGTGTCCCATACGATGGCGGATATGAGCCGTCAAAATACAAGTAAGAGTAGCTCTATTATGTACGCAGAATCAGTGGCAAAACACAAGAAGTAGTAGTAGTAATTTGTATATGTACAAATCTTGAGACAAAATACACTCGAGACTACTTAACATTCCTTAGATTTATTGGGAAGATTATCTGTAAACTTAGAAGGGACAAAATCAAATACACGTGTTTCTGATTTTTCTTTTATTCTGTAAAATAAATGCTGTGTATCTCACTTCAATTGATCACAAAATGCATTGTTTTCGTCTTTGATCTCATTGAATATTTTGTGTCTCTTTTCAGATTCCTCTGGGTTTTTTTTATTTTAACTTTTACGACAACAAAATCTTAACCTTCATTCATAGGCCGCAAGATACTTTTTAAAGATGATCTCAGTAAGAAATGTGTTTATTTTACATAATATACTTTGTCCTCTTACCATATTACTTTTTTCTTCATGATTAGTCTTCTTATTGGAAGGAAGAAACAGTATTTAGATTTCTGTAAACTGAGACGGAGACGGAGAAACATGTGTTTTTGTTCTTATTTTTTTTTATTGCGAATGGGTAAATACATGATGTATGCCAATGCTTTTTTAAAAAGGTAATTGGACACAGATTTGAAGTTAATATTTTCTCTATAATATTACGACTTAGATATTTTAATAGCATTTCACACAAAAATATTATTTCATCTTTAAGTAATTGAAATTTCAAATGATTGACACATCCTTGCACTCAGCGATCTAATCTGTCGGGTTTTTTTCCATCATTGAAGGCATATTTTATGAGAGTCGTTATTCAGATTCAATAGTAAATGAGCTGCATTTTATGTAAAAAGTTATATGTATTTCCTCATTCTAATTTTTCCTTGTTCCAGTGAGAAAAAAATAACGAAAAAAAAGTAATAATGAAACGCAAAGCACAGAATGAAAAATAATCACATTTAAATTCTTACATATATCATCAAACACCCAAATTTTCATCTGGCTGGAAAAGAAATAATAAAAATAAAGCTCCATTGTTTCTAAAATCTTTTTCCGGTATTTTGGAGCCTACAAATGAAAGTAAAGATTTTGTTGCTGTGAAAGTTAAAATAAAAAAAAAGACAAAAACAACAACAAAATACAGAAGGATCTAAGGCGAAAATAAAAACACTCTTTCTGCATTTTGTGTTCTATTGAAGTAAGGTATACAAGAATTATTAAACAACTAAAAATGAGAGGAACAGGAGGAAAAAGATGAAAAATCAGAAACACGTCTATTTGATTTTGTCTCTTCTAGGTTAACAGATAATCTTCCCAATAAATCTAAGGAATGTTGAGTAGTCTCGAGTGTATTTTGTCTCAAGATTTGTACATGTACAAATTACTATTACTACTTCTTGTGTTTTGCCACTGATTCTGCGTACATAATAGAGCTACTCTTACTTGTATTTTGACGGCTCATATCGGCCATCGTAGTCCCATGTTATTCCGAAGCCGCCACACCTCACGTCATAGGTAAGAATATAATGGCAGTGTCATATTTTGCTATGGGATAACAAAAATATGTGTCGGATCAAAAAGTAAAATAGGAGGTGCACAATGGCATTATGCAATAAAGATTCTCTAATAGTCTCATCAAATTTCATTCATTGGTATAAGAGGAGTTGCGGATAAGAGATGGGTACCCCAAAGCGTAACAGACAGACGGACGGACATCCTGATTACTTTATACCCTCCCGCTTTTCAAGCGGGGGATATTAAAATGATTTTCGGGATAATGTGATGTAACTTGAAAACAGCTTCTTTTAAAAAAATATACCTACCAGGCTAGTTTTCAAATTTCTGGTTATAGGCAAAAATAGATGCAAACTAAAGGTACTGTGAGCAATGAGCTCACTAAATGATGCCCACCGCCTCCCATATAGTTATAATGGCAAAGTCCATGTTTTACTGTGGCCGGGAAACCCAAAATTTGTGTCGGATCAAAAAAGTAAAATAGGAGGTGCACAATGGCAGTATGTAATAAAGATTCTGTGAACGTTTCATTAAAGTTCACTCAGTGGTATAAGAGAAGTTGCGGATAAGAGATGGGTTCATGTACCCCAAAGCGTAACAGAGAGACGGACTTACAGACAGACGGACGGGCGAACATACCGATTACAGTATACCCTCCCACTTTTCAAGCGGGAGTATAAAATTATATTCATTGAAATATGCTGAGTTTCTCTGTTTATTGAAAAACAAAATTTTTGAGACAGAATCTGTGTCTTGCTGATGGTAAATTATGCATTTTATATTTTAAATGGCAGTTCTTTTTGAAAAAATATCTACAGCTTTCACATGGGCATTATTTCTAAAGCTAGAGGTACTGTGAGCAATGAGCTCACTAAGTGATATCCCCGCCTCCCATATGCATATAATGGCAGTGTCCATGTTTTGCAATGGGAAATCCAAAATACGTGTCAAATCGAAATGTAAAATAGTAGGTGTACAATAACAATATGTGATTAAGATTCTTCGAAAGTTTCATCAAATTTCATTCAGTGGTATGAGAGGAGTTGCAGACAAGAGATGGGTACCCCAAAGGTAACGGACAGACATCCCGATTACTATATATATACTCCTGCTTTTCAAGCGGGGGTATAATAATTCCCCGTCCCCAGACCGTACCATTATGTTCTCTATATTCCCAGCTTGAAAAGAGGGAGGGTATATGGTATGTAATCGGGACGTCCTTCCGTCTGTACGTCCGTCCGTCTGTTACACTTTGGATTATCAATCTCTCCGCAAATCCTCTCATACCACTGAATGAAATTTGATGAGACTTACAGAGAGTCTTTATCACATATTGCCATTGTGCACCTCTTACTTTACTTTTTGTTCCAACACATATTTTGGGTTTCCCATAGCAAAAAAAAATATATGGACATTGCCCTTATATTCATATGGGAGGAGGGGAGTATCATTTAGTGAGCTCATTGCTCACAGTACCTCAAGTTGAAATTATAATTGCTTGCCTAAGTAGAAAAATGGTTTGGTGCACAGGCGCGAATCCAGGAATTTTTTTCGGGGGGGGGGGGTTCCACCACAGTCCAAAAAAAAATCCAACCCAGAAATTTCTTGACAAGCAAAAAAAAAAAAAAAAAAAAAAAAAAAAAAAAAACAAAAACGTAAACTCGTCAAATACCTATTTCGTTGTGTGTGTGTGTGTGTGTGGGGGGGGGGGGGGGGGTTCGTTGACTTTTAATGCTCCAAACCTTCGACTTTTGATACCAATTTAACACAAATCCGCATTTTCTCATATACGGATGTACCATAGTCTATGGAATCAGAAGCTCACTATTAATATTGTATCATGAAGTATCAATTAAAGGGTCAAGGGCGTGGTAAATGCTATAACGATGATTGATTGTATTTTGTTTAACGTCCCATTCGAGAATTTTTCACTCATACAGGGACGTTACCGTATGCCGGTGAAGGGCTTTAAATTTAGACCTAATTATACTCGGCACTCAGTGCCATTGAGCAGTGTGGGTTAATAACGCCTACCCTGACACGGGACCTACGTTTTTAAGGTCATATCCGAAAGACCCGTGTATTTAACTTCTAGTGCGGAGCGCTTGGCGAAGGAACAGTCACTACCTATTACGTCTTAGGTTTGACGCGGCGCCGCGAACGAGAATCGAAAACCCGGGCCTCCCGATCACGCTAAAACGATGAAGTGACATTAATAGTGATGACGAAGGTGCGATACATCATCGCACTATGGACCTATACCTCGATGCTGCGATAGTGAACTACATGGTCCTATCCGAAGACCATACCACCCCCTTCTCATTTTATACCACAATTGCGAGCAAGCAATGTTTTCACATAATCTTCTGGAAGTATCAATACTGTATATTTCTAATTATACGCGTGGAATAAATTATCGCGTAATTTCGCGAAAAGCGCCACCCGCGAAATAAAATCACTTGCTTTTATTTTTATGGTGCTGAAATATTATTAAGAATTATTATTTTCGTGATTTGACGTCAAAGAGCCAATTCCCGATACTAAGTACTCGCGAAAAAAAAGAAATCTACGGTATTTTACACATATTGTATGTTTTATCAAGACGTGATCAAAGAAATTAGATTTTTTAAAAATCTTTTATTTCACAATTCTCAGCAATACCCATTTACAAATGCCAGTTAACCCGGGTATTTAGGATAATCAGCATAAAAACAACAAAGAAAAAAAACCTACAAAATATAAAAATTTGTTAAAAGTTTAACTTGGTTTTAAAACATGTATGTTTTTGACAAATTTAACATGAAATCTATCTTTTTCTAATGAACTTCTAATGCTTTTTTCTAACATGGACTTTTCTTGTATATTTTCTATTCTGCTTTTCATTTTAAATTTATATATTTTATATGCCAAATATGATATAATAGTATTATAAAAAAGAATTCTTGAATTTGTTTCCAAGTAGAATCCTATAACAATATGTTTCCATTGCACATCGAAGTTCATAACAATATTCAACTTTTGCCATACCCTTTTACATTATCACAATTAAAAATAAGATGTTTTATATCTTCATTTTCATTTCCACAAAATTCACATTTTGCATTTGCTCTTAATTTACATTTTTGTAAAAAAGAATTACAACATAGACTATTATTCAGCAATTTATAATTAAATTCACTCAGACGTTTATCATACATGAGTTTGATTTTATTTTTATAAATATTGCACCAGCGTTCTTTACTCACACAAAAGTTTCGACCTAATATTGATTGATAACATGGATATTTAAACTTTTTAGACAACATATTCTCATAGAAAAACTTACATTTTTTATCTGTATTACAATGAAAACCAGTTAAAATTGATTGAATTTACAGAAGTTGTCTTGCTGAAAACACAGCACTTCATATCAAACACATTACTCTGTTTAGTTACTACTCTTTTTAAAATCTTGTATTCACACAACCAGTTAGATTTATTTATCAGAGTATTTGAAATATCTTGTAATGTTTTAAAGCTACCATTTTCGTCAAAGAGATCTTTCGTATACAAAATATTACTTGCAGTCCAATTTTTGAAGCATATTGTTTCACCTTTATATTGTGTAATGATATAAAACGTTATTCCAAAGTGGTTGTCGTGCAAATTTGACATTAGATAAATTTGATACTTTTATTTTCTTTTTGCATTCATTGAAATAACAGAATATTTCTTTATAAAAAGTAGGCAAGTTAGATGTAAGTGAAAAGTTTTCGAGTTTTCTTCCAGACAATGTCAAGAAATAATTAATGTCTATATTCATTTCGCTAAGGTATCCGTTTATGACTTTATTTAATATGCAAGATTCATCATTTAGTCTTGTTACCCAAGATTCCTTTAAGGCCTTTAATTTCAGTGTCTCGCTTAATTTCGTTCTCGTTTGTTCCATATAAAATTGAATACGCTACTTTTTAATTTTTTTCATCAACTCGTGGTCTGGAATGGGTAATATTGAGCCAACATAAATTAACTTTGATATAGCTAAAGAATTAACTACAAAAGACTTTCCAAAAATTGTTAATTTTCTCTTTTTCCATGATTCAAACAGTTTTTCAATATCTTCATAAATTTTAATCCAATTCAAGTTGTAGCATTGATCTTTGTTATGTCCAATAAAAATACCTAAGCAGCGAACAGCATCATTGGTTATATTTATACCGCACACATTTGAGTGCCTATCTTTGAGACTACCTAAAAGTATGCATTGTGTTTTATTCAGATTAATTTTTGATCCAGCATGGTTGCAAAAAGTTTGAACAATTTCAATTGCTGTTTCTAGTGAGGATGTATCTTTTAAAGCTAAATTTATATCATCCGAATGTTGTAGATTTTTTATTGCTGGCGAAGTTGCATTTAATTTAATACCTTTAATATGTTCATTATTTTTTTATTTTCAAAGCTAATATTTCTGCGACAAATAAAAATAGCAAGGCTGAAATAGGACATCCTTGTCTTATTCCTCTAGACATAGAACAAGTTTTTGAAATCCAACCATTATTTTTACTATAAAAATTGGGTTGGTGTATAAAATTTTTATCCATCTGATAAAGTTTTCACCAAAGTTAAATTTTTCGAGTACTTTAAATATAAAATTCCATTCTATCGAATCAAAAGCTTTTTCAAATTCTATAAATAACAGAAGCCCTTCCCTATTATTTTCCATGCAATGTTCATAAATATCTAAAACATTTCTAGCATTAATTCCAATATAACGTCCTTTATAATGCCGATTGTTCTTTACTTATTAATTGATCTATAACTTTTTGTAATATTCTCGCAAATATGAAAGCTATAATTTTATAGTCAGTGTTTGTTAAACTTAAAGGTCGATATTTCTTTAAATCATTCTTATCTCCTTTTTTAAATAAAACTGTAATAAGAAATTAGATTACTTGAAACCTCTATTTAGAATTATTAGTGGAAAGAAACTGATTTTGTTGCAATTCATTTTCAAAGTTTACAAGTATTTTTGAAATACGTTCCTTCATGTAGCCTTGAACTTAAAATTCAATAACTGTAGTTGAGAAAACATTTTTTTAAATGCATTAATAAAAGCTAGCTTGAGCTCACTTCCCAGTCCCATTTTACCACTGGAACATGCTACAGGTAGACAGTTTAGAGAAGCCAAAAATGTATATTCTTTCGATTTACGGAAGCAAAAATTTCATTAAATTTAATTTCGATGTTAAGATATGGTCTCACGGAAAGGACCGACGATGATTTGAACCCGCGACAAAACTTAAAATGAACTTATTCCGCAAGTGTAGGGCATTTCAAATAGCAATTTTGCCTGAGAGACCAAATTTTGTTATAATCCAATATATGTTTTCACGTTTAATTTTAAATTGCAAATGAATTAGGCTTAAAGTTAACAGCATATACATGTATGCATTAGCAATTTACAAATTTGGAAACAAGCAGAGGGCTTGTTCTCACGTTTGTTCTTGATGTGAAAAAAATGTCATTATGTCAAATAAGCGCTACTAAATATACAAGAAATTATAAACCACTAAGAGTATTTAAGATAAAATTGGGAATTTCATATATACGTTTTGAATAATTTAGAACTTAAAGTCTTGTATTTCGGAAAAAAATGATATACTGTCACACTTAACTTTCTTTGGCTATCAAGAATCGTTAATTTATAATAAGATTATTACATATGTGTTTCTGAATAATAAACGCACTTTTCATTATACATTTCTTTTAAAACAAAAAAGCTGCTTCACATTTCCAGCCACGCCTGCAACAAGTTATGGTCAAGGACAACGTTGACAACCAGAATGCAGGTGTTAAGATTTCGTGAAAAAAGAGTATGAGTAACAGTCATCTTATTATCTGTCTCTTTAATTACAAAAGACTTTCTTCGATATTGCAAACTTGTTATTGGTGGAAATACTAGTATAATTACGAAAAGGAATAATTTGGTGTATTGAAAAAAGTTCATACGTCTTAAGTACTGTATTTGAACTTTTAAATCTATACTAGGCACTTGGCCTATAGCTAAGAGCAGTAGTATACTGAGTATCTTTTTCCTGGTAGAACTGCGACACCTATATAGCTCGGTTTATACAGCCTCAACCTAAGTACCGTCTCCGTGTCACACAGTGGATTCCAACCAAGAACATAAGGATCAATTCCTTACTCCCTGACTCTAGAGAAAACGTTCTAACGATTCAGAAACGCCTTTCACTAATTAATTCTATACGAATAAAAACATCAGTTAAGGTATCATTTTCTATGGCATACATTTTTTAGAATGTGAATTATAGCATATCGCATGTAGTTTGTTATTTCTACATGTACAAGGATATGTTTTCACATTAAATTTTAATAAACATTGCAAATGAATTCAGCTTGAAATATTCAGCAACATGTATTAATTAGCAATTTACAAATTTGGAAACAAGAAGAGGGCATGTTCTCACGTTTGTTAATGATATCAGAAAAAGAAAAAGTCATAATGTCACTTAATTGTAATTAAATATTGCGATTTTTTTTTTATTTTAATAGTTCCAAATGACTTTAAATACTTCAAAGAGGAATATTTAACAACAAGCAACCGTACAAAGATTGTATACGTTCAGTCATACATTTCGAAAGAGAGAAGGGGGGGGGGGGGTAACTGACCTTGAAATTGTAACTTCCTTTGCCCATCAAGACCAGTCTTAATATGATTATTGAATATATAATTCTAAACAACAACGCACCTTTCATTATGTATTACTTATCACGTAAACTGCTTCTCATTTGCAGGTGTATACATGCATATCATCTGTAACACATTGATAATTCATGGTGCAGGTGTTTAAATTGTCCAAAAGTTAATCTACATATACTATCTGACTATTAATTACAATAGACTTTTTGTAAAATTGCAAGCCGTGATTTATAAAATATAATCATTATATCAGAATAATAATGGTTTAACTAATTATATGTATCAAAGTATAAAGCATGTTGAGTAAGCGCATCTTGATATTAAAAGAAATAACAATAGTGTATTATTCTTCGAAAAAATTAATTACATGTGTTTATTTATTTTCACTGACTCGGTGGTCTATTAATATTTAAATTTATTTTTTCTCATATAGAAAAAAATCAAAAGGGATTGTTTTCGCGTCTGTTTCGACTCTTTTGCGTCTTCTTTGGAATATGTTAAGTCACTTCAACGGTTAAAAGCTCATCTCGACTGACCGATAAACATCATCCCTTCAATTCACCATTGTTTTATATACTGTGTTTGTGGTTATGTGCGCTTTTAATGAAATATAAATTTTATTTTCTATTTACCTAGTTTTGTGGCAAAGTTTTTGCACAGGCCACCTTTTAGTTTATACAAAGCATATTTTTTCAATTAAATACGAAAGAGCAAACTACTTTTTCGAGAGAAAAAAATTCATAGGTCATCCAAAAGTATCACAATTCTTTTGAAAAAGCAATATTTTCAACGCAAATTTCTCACAATTTAAAATTTTTGACGGTCTATCTAATTATTAACATGAATTAGTAAGCTTTTGACGTCATAAAAATTAAGAACATCATAATTATACAAAAGAAGTAATATATATAGGAGAAACATGACAGACGCGCGGAAGAAATACAGTAAAAAGTTCGTTAATGTCAAACATGGAATAAAGTTAATAAATGCTATTGCATTATTTTTGAATAAAATAATTTAGCTATAGCCTTCTTATTAAAAATAGTTCGTAGACTGAGGTTTCCAAGGTCATCATTATGAGTGGAAAAAAGTGTTAACACAACTGATAATTTCAAGATTATTTATTTTATTGTTCAAAGCAAAGAGGTGAGAAATTATTTGATATTTCTATTATTATAATTAAAACATATAACTATTTATATTCTATCTTTGTCTTTCATTAGATCTAAAAAAAAAAATATAATGCTTACATTGTACACATATGCACATCGATTTAATTTTTCAATAAGTTAAAAAGGAAAAAACAGATTGATACTGCTTATTGGCATCCAAAGTCGGAATGAAGCATTGCTAAATTGTATAATATAAAAAAAATAATAATACAAATTTTACGGTTAAACGAGAAACTTAGTAAACGGATTTGAAAATATAATAAATACGCAGGAAAAGATGGACGTTCTATGCATAATTGTGATTACAATACCTTACAAGTAAGATAGTTTTAACTAAAACATGTACATATGTAGTTTTGAAATGAATACATTTTTCCCCCAAAAAATTTGCTTGAAATTAAATTTGAAAACATATAGGATCTTGTATCCTATGAAATGTTCGTTTGTTGGCTCGTTCGTTGTAAAACGTCACTCTCGATCGAGAATTTTCAGAACACATATATTCAGACACCATCAATTGCCTGTGGACACCTTATATTAAGCATTCAGGACGAATCTTTTATCATCCAGCACCTACAGCGACACGGGGCCTGGCATTTTACGGTCTCATCCGAAGGACCTCTCTCCACTTCCCGTAAAGACCGCTCCTTCAGATGAGACTATAATGATTTTAGAAGTAAACATTTTATAATATTTCCAGTTTTAAGTTTTAAGACACTTTCAAGAAATCATTGAGTTAATTATATGACCCAGCATCATGAATTTAAATTTCCATAAAAATTTCAAAATTGTATTCAAAAATTTCAATATTGCAGTTTTTCTAAACTTTCAAGATACAGGGTAATTTTGAGAGTAGATTTACTTTCCTAGATTGCTGCATGTTTTGAACTATTTTTTTTTATAAATCGGATGACTCTCATTGTCACATTTTCAAATTAGGCGAAAACAAGATTGACTTTTCATGCTTCTTGAGTTTCTTAAATATAAAATTCAAACGTCTATGGATAAAGCAGAGAAATTATGTTAAAAATTTTCGACCGAATGCGGAAAGAGAAGAAACTCCTATATATATACCTTAACATTTGACACAGTTACTGGAAATTTTGACTGTCTTTTAGAAGGAAAGGTCACAATGTTCTACTTTCTTGTTCTGAAAATAGTTTAATGATTGTAATGAATTAACGAATTAGCTTAGTATTCTTATTATTTAGTTTCCCGGTTTATCCCATAAGTGGACTAGTCAAATGATAAACAAAAGATGACTGAAGCTTCGTGAAGATAGAAGTCGCATCTGCATTCAGACAGTTGAAGAGGTAATATACGTATTTTAGTCAGTTTGTTGGACGACAGTGCACTGCTACATGTACTTAACCTTAAATGCAATCATTTTCTTTTTAAGTTGGACAGCATGCAGTTCATGGGATTCTAAGCACATCTATACATTTACAATTATTCGTATAGGATATCGGTTGTCCTAGGTATTTACTTTAGAGTGAAGTGACACGGCAATTAATTAGTGTTCCAAAAACGGTAGCATAGATCACTAAAATTTTAAGCTGAATATCTATAACCAGTAATACAGTTCAGCCACGTAGCATCATTTTTGAAAGGGGGGGGGGGGCAGGGAAAAAAATTTTGTTTACTTACCTGAAAAAAATTGACAAGCATAAAAGAAACAAAAGTTTTCCCAAAGTCGAAAATCCTATTTCGTGGGGAAGGAGGGAGGGGGGTAGAGGCCAACTTTTTCAATACCAACTTCTTTCAGTACCAATTTTTTTAACCTACCATACTACATTTTCCTTATATCTAACAAAGTTGGGGGGCCAACTAATTTCCTACAGTATAAGCGATGTTGGGAAAAAATGCCCCCCCCCCCCTTGCTATGGGCCTGGTACTAGTATGACATTTTTTGTTGATAATTTTTCGAAAACATTTTACCATACATCTCATACAAAACATTGTGATTTATACCTTCTTAGCTCACCTGAAGCCATAGACTTAAGTGATCTTTTCAGATCGAAATTTGTCCGTTGTCTGTCGTCGTTGTAAACTTTTCACAATTCCATCTTTTCTCCAGACCTACTGGGCCAATTTTAACCAAAATGGCACTAAGCATCCCTAAGTATCCTTAGGTAAAGGGTAATCAAGTTCAAATGAATGGCCACATCATCCTCCAAGGGGAGATAATTATGAAATATTGAAAAATTAATTGCATTATTTAAAAAAAATTCTTCTCAAGATCCAACGGGCCAGGAAAAACGAAACTCGATCGTATGGAATCATTTTCAGGTAGTGTGAATGCAAGTTTGTGTAAATCATGACCCCTAGGGGTTGGTTGGAGCCACAATTGACGATCAAAGATTTACATTGGAATATATAGGAAAATCTTTTAAAAATATTCTTATTAAGATCAGCAAAGCTTTGATTGTTCAAATCATGACCCAAGGGGGGGGGGGGGGGGTAGGGTTGGGCAACAATTGACGATCAAACTTTTTCATAGGAGTATATAGGAAAATTCTTGAAAAATGTTTTTCTCAAGAACAGCAAAGCTACGATGTGACGTACATTTATAAATATGGAAGCATCCTCAGGCATTGTGGATTTAACTTTAATTATGGCAAAAATGGATTAAAACGGACATGAAAGGAATAAATTCAAAAACGAAGATGAAACGTGAAATAAAATATTCATTTCATGGGTCTAAAGGCTTTGAAAGCAAACAAACGATACTTTGTCTTAATCGACAAAAAAAATATTGAATTTGAAAGTACAAGGTCAAAGACAAAGATCACAAGTTTATATATTGCATACAGAATCTTCAGTTGATTACTTCACATAATCAGTTTCTTTATTAAATCTTAATCCCGACTAACTTTAATTACGACCAAAAGCCGACAAGTCAAAGACTTTCTTCCTTTCTACATGCATCAGCATATTTTCCCAATTTCTTCACCAGTATTTTTTCCTCAAGCGTAACAAATATCACTGTTTCTTTTATAATTCGCACATTTGACTAAAATGATAAAATGCTTCTTTTTCATCGCAGAATTTAGATTTAAAAAAAAAAAATAGGGGAAATTCTGAAGGGTAATTTTTTTTTTACTGACCCTTCACCCTTGAAGATTCTAAAATAAAACCTGCATATCTTGTACGAGGCATAGCCTTCTAATGAAGGAGATTCATGTTTAAATATTGGATCAATAAGCGTTCGTACCATTAATTAACACATGTCATATTTGTTCAGCTACCATTAGAATGCGTAGAAAAATGAAATACTCATCTTGTCTTTTGTTTGCTGTCGTCAAAGGTAAGGATATGAAAAGTTAGATATAATATTATCGTTTCTTTTACTATTTTCACTCAAACTTCATTTATTTTATTCATTTGATTTCAATTTTAACATTCATTTTGTAGAATGTGTCGGGTCGCTTTTTTGGCACATTGTTCCCCGTATGACCGATAGGGCTATTACGGAGATTCCATTGGAGTCCCACCTAAAATTATCTGCGACATCGTGTGCCTTGCAGTGTCAGACCAGAATAGTCTGCAAACTATTCCAGTATAATAAGATAACCAAACAGTGTGATTTATATGACGGAGAGGGTTATAAGGCGGTAGAAAGAGAAAATGAGAACCGATTCTATCAAAGGATGCCTGATGGTAAGTTGAGAATTACTAATATTTTGCATAGTATCATCTTATCTTGTAGTATAAATTTATCTCAAAATTTTGCACGCTTAAATTCTTTTTTAAAAATATTTATATAAAATACGTGTGGTCTTTGTATAAGTGACATGTATTCTCGAATAAGACGTAAAACATAATATGCACTCAATAATTCTTTATTCTTATGTCTACGTGAACCAAGTTTCTAGGGTATATAGTTTTTTCCCTGTCCATCCGTCCGTCTGTTTGTCCACAGAAACTTAAACCTTGTCCATTACTTTAAGATAGATGGGGCTTTGGCTTTGAATTCATATTTCACAGGTGTAGCTTGTCTTCGGGTTACTACCAAATTTGACCTCTTGACCTTGGACTTTGACCTGCTTTTACAAAAAATACAACACTTTAACCTTGGCTTACTTTTGAACAGTTGTAGCTAGGACGTTTAGGCCAACATTTTTTAATAAAATGGTTTACGGGAGCGCCGACTGCAATTTTAGCTAAAACCAAATAAAAATAAAAATCCCTGTTGTTGATTTTATTTTTAAATTTCCCGCCGATCGTCAATGCAAGTGCACCAAAAAAATAAAATTATGTGCAAATAAGTCGGCAATTCTGATTGGCTGTTGTGTTGAGAGCCTTTCTTATCATCCAATCAATTTACGTTTCTTATCAACTGTTTCGGAAGTGCATAAAACGTGCCAACATGGACGCAGAAATGTCAAATTTTACAGAAGTTGAGAATACGTCGTCCTTATACACGATAGTTCACGATCGTTTTTGCAAGTCATCCATAGCGAACAGGAAAATCAATAAGAGTACATCCAATGACGAAGTTAAGTTGGAGTTATAACGAAATTAAAGAAATGACTAGAGGATATGTTGACAGGACTGTCACTTTCGATGTGGGGTACAGTACAGTACAGTACAGTAGTTCTCTTTTACAATTTTGATACCTTTGATGGATTTGATACGTGAATGGAAATCGAAAATAGACGTTCGAATTTTTGTGAAGAACAAAATGTGACGTGTCTGCATGTATATCCATGAAACGTTTTCAAACGTGTGTAACATTTTCAAAAAAGATCATACACGTGTATACAGACTGGAAATTCGTATGAAGTATTTTGGTGTGTGTTAAACAGTTATAGAATAGATATATAAATACTGCAAACGATACGGTTTTCAAATTTGTCTATACTTTCAACTTTATCAAACTTTCAAAATTTTATTACATGTACATGCATAAAACATATGCTGTATTGTAAAAAACAGATTAAAATTATGATGCTGGGTTTTATTCGGATTCTCATTATAACAATATTTCCCATTTTTCATTTGTTAGTTAATTTGAACATAGTGAAGTTCTCATTTTTTGCAATCTTTTTTCTTTGGTCATCTTGTTGTCATAATGAGTATTTTTATAAGGAAATCCTTAGATTCCCCCATTTCTCCCAAGGGTTTAGTAGTGTACTTTAATATTTGTGTTGTTGTTATCATATTTCAAGCTCTACACCATATAAATGGCAATTTTTATCGAATTATTAAAAATAAAAAAATCACACACTTTTTTCAATTTTATTTTTATTTTTTTAGTCGACTGCATAGATTATGGAATTTTATTTTTATTTTTATTTATCCCCCCCGACCCAATTTTTTCAAAAAAATTCCCGTAAACCATTTAATAAAAAAATGTTGGCCTTATACTTCACACGTGTAATGATTGTGACAAGATCTTTCAATGGGTATGAATATTTTTTACTTGATCTTAGAGTTTGAAAAAAAATACCACAATTTAATATTGGCCATAGCTTTTAAATAGTTAGAGCTAGGGCTTTCATACTTAACATGTGTAATGTATTGTGAAAAGACATTTCAGCTGGTATAAATATTTTTGACCTAAGAATTTGACCCACTTTTTAAAAATTTGAAAAGTTAGAACAAGGGCTGTCACATTTCACAGGTGTATTCCTTGTACTAAGACCTTTCTTTGGATACCAGCACTTTTGACTTTGACCTTTGGACTGTGACATGCATTTGAGAAAAGTCAATCCTCGCCATGAGCTGCCATACGGGAGTATCAGTGTTTCACAAACACATCTTCTAAAATTAAGGTTGTGTAGCGGGGCGTGATGAGTGGTTTCCCGAGTACCAGTCTTGTATCTGGATCCACACGGAGAGTCTACCGTACGAGGAGGCAAAACAGAGATGTGAATCAGGAGGCAAAATGATGATGGAAGCACGAAATATAACCCAGATGCAGACTTTGATGAATCTTCTCGATTTAAGTAAGTTTTTATCCCTTGAAACATTTCTTAAGAATATTTTTCGAGATCAGTGGGTTTATTTTCAGGTTAAATACTGAAGAGACAATTTTATTATTCATTTCACTAATGGTATTATGTTTTCTAATAATAGAATGGATCCATGTACTTGCCTTCCTGATAAAAGATAATACATATGAATGGAATGACGGTTCTCTGGTCTCGCACGACTGGTGTCCTAATCAGCCAAGTGAAAACACGGGTTGTATTGGAGTAGATCTCACTAACTGGTGTCCTTCCGGAGGACTGGACGACTATCCGTGTACGGACGAAAGAACTTTCTTTTGTGTTTAAAATTTGTCTGAAAATCCAATTTCAGTATTAAACATTTAATGACCTATGAACAAAATTAAAAGTAACACATTGAAAAAGACTACTAAATGTCTAAGATCTTCTTGGGGCATTAGTTGTAATTTTTTGGTCCTCGTTTTGAAAGATTTTTGAAACGTCGGAAAATGATCGATGTTACCCAAATGTCGTTTACTGATTTTTATTTGAAAATTTGAATAAACACTAGTCGTGCACTTCTCATTTTCAAATAAAAATCGGTATTTAATTGACACAACTATTGAGTCTATACTTCAACTGCTTTCGGACCTTCACAGGAAGAAGGTGCAAATAGTACAATATTTTCGTGCAAACAATCAAGATAAGAACATGTACCATAAATTGGAAAGCTGTGAAATTTTATGTGAAAATAATCCACAAGTTTTTCTAATGAATTGTCATCGATTCTCCGTTCTTGACAAGGGGCAGTCGGCAGATATTATCAGTCGACAGGGTATGCTTACTCCTTCATGGCACCTAACCTGATCCCACCGTTACTTTATTAGAGATCCGTGTTTGCTGTGTCCCAAGACGTCTGAGCTTGACTACTGGTCGTTACTAGTTGACATTTGATTCAGGGCTTATGAGAAGAAGCGGAAAAAAATCTGTTGATGATGATATCCCATGTTTAAATACGTCATAAATCCTGTGAATATGCATTTTTGGTAAATTAGCATTGCAATTTCTAACTACAATCAAGGAGAACCAATAACACTTTAAAAGAACATTGGGGAAGTCAAACAATATAGTGGGTGTTGCTAAAACGCGGAACGGAAAACGGAACGGAAAGCGGAACGGAACGGAAAACGGAATATATTATTTTGGATTAAATCACTTAAAATACATAAATTTTATCATAAACGATATATCATGTACACATTCAATTCCCCAACTATTAAATACAAGTTTTGATTTTGTCATGCTCAGTCTCCTACTTACAAAAACTAGCTAACATAGCAGTCACATAGAATCGAATTTGAAAAGGGGGGGGGGGGGGGGGGTACACGAACTTGAAAAGTATTTGACAAGCAAACAACACAAAAAGTAGCTGCAGATCTGTAGCTCTCCGAAAAAAAATATTGATAGACCGGAGAGCTACAGTGCCACCCATTGAAAAAACTGTATATTTATTGCGCACAAAAAAATGCGCTCGGTTTTCGATTTATTTTTCCATGTTTTTAAAACTGCAATCTCAAAATATTACTAACCGTATGTTCCTAACACATTCTTTCAATGTTTCCAAAACCAAACATTCCTCATAATTGTTGTTAATAGTCAATCCTGATATTGTAGTCATCGAACATTTCGTTTATTTATACTGCCATTTTGGTTTCAAAGATAATTCGGCCCAATATGCTTCGTTCAGATGTCAACTACGAGAGTAACTGATAAAAGAGGGAGGAATTTTTTGGAATCTTCCCTTTTTTGCAGTTGAGGTAAGAATTTGGAAGAATTAATCAAGAACAGAGCGCATTTTTTTGTGCGCAATAAATATACAGTTTCTTCAATGGGTGGCACTGTAGCTCTCCGGTCTATCAATATTTTTTTTTTTTGGAGAGCTACAGATCTGCAGCTACACAAAAAGGAGACAATTGTTTGATTCGGGAGGGGAGATAAAACACAAAAAAAACAACAATTGTTTGATTCGGGAGGGGGGTAAGTTCCAACTCCCATCTTTCAGTACTATTTTTTTTACACTAACTTACAACATTTATCATATTTACAAAAAGGATGAGAATGTGAACTTGAACGAACATTTTCGTAGTAAAAAGGTTATGACTGGGCGGGGGGGGGGGGGATATTTGATATCTAAATGAACCATGGAAAGAGAAAAAAAAAATGTTTAAAAAATATTAAGATTACGTTGAGGGCAAACCTTTACGGCAAGCTCGAATAAACATCTCTTATACACACTGGTTGTTAAAATTTTATTCAAAATAGAGTCCTTTTTCTAGATAGACAAAGTTGTGGTAGATATAATGCAGAATGCAGAATCTTTGCATTTATTGAAGTTAAATTTTGTTTGTTTGCGGCACATATGTGTGCATGTTTGGGGGGGGGCGTATATGAATGACCCCATAAAAAATGAGTTTGTTTTCCCGCTCATCGGAAAGGTCTTAGAAGTTGTAATAGATCTGCCCCCCCCCTTTTGTGTCCAAACTGTACACAAGGTTTAATAAATCAATTTTTATGTGGCTGTGGGCCCCTACACAGACCCGAAACTGCCACCCCCCTTTCATGACTCGCGAATTCGACACTGCGTGCATAATCTGAATAGCGTAACTAGTTATACCCCCGCTCCGAAGGAGAGTGGGGTATACTGTTTTACCCTTGTGTGTCTGTCTGTCTGCGTGTCCGTGTGTCTGTCCGTAACGAATTTTCGTCACAGTTTTCTCAGCAACTACTTATTGTAGATGCTTGAAATTTTAACACAATCTTCTCTTAGTTATTCTATACGGTAGGATACATTTTTGGTTAAATTCGATCTCAACTTCCTGTTAATCTGTGTGTCTGTCCGTTTCATACATAACAATTTTTCGTTGCAGTTATCTCAGCAACTACTCATCACAGATGCATGAAATTTAAACACAATCTTCTCTGAGGCATGCCATAAGTTGGGATACATTTTTGTTCAAATCCAACTTCCTGTTTGTTTGTGCGTCTGTCCGTTTCATACATAACAAATTTTTGTCGCAGTTTTCTCAGCAACTACTCATCGCAGATGCTTGAAATTTTAACATAATCTTTTCTGGGGCATGCCATATGGTGGGATACATTTTTGTTTAAATCCAATCTCAACTTCCTGTTTGTCTGTGCGTCTGTCTGTTTCATATATAACAAATTTTCGTCACAGTTTTCTCAGCAACTACTCATCGCAGATGCTTGAAATTTTATTACAATCTTCCCTAAGGCATGCCATACTGTGGGATACATTTTTGTTTAAATCCAATGTCAACTTCCTGTTTGTCTGTGCGTCTGCCCGTTTCATACATAAAAACTTTTCGTCGCAGTTTTCTCATTAACTATTCATAGCAGATGCTTAATTTTAGTACACTCTTTGTTGAAGCATGTCATATGGAGGGATTAATTTTGATATGAATCTGATGTCAACTTCAAATTTATCTGTCTATCTGCCTGTAATTGAACTTGTGTATATTAACATGATAATGTTTATTTACATCAGAGCGGGGGTGTTACTAGTGAGCATTGGCTCACAGATTTCTTGTTATTTTTGTCTTTTCAGACATTGACATTGGAAACAAATTGAAAGAGGGGGTGGGGCCGTGGGGCTCAGAAAAAAAATTTCCAACATACAACAAATTTGACAAGCAAAAAAAAAATGGGGATATGTCCTCTGCCCAAACACGAAAATCCTATAATTTCGTGTGGGGGGGGGGGGTGATTTCTTTCAGTAGCATTTTTTCCACGGAGGGTGTGTATGACTCATGAATAATAGTTTACAATAAATTTTTATTAGAAATGACTTTAACAACAAGAATATTGCTCTTTCATCTGATTTATATTGAAACTATGTTATTTGTTTGACAAAAAAATTTCCGTTTTCCGTTCCGTTCCGCTTTCCGTTCCGTTTTCCGTTCCGCGTTTTAGCAACACCCCAATATAGTGGGCACAAGCCAGAGTTTTAGATGACACCATTTTACAGAAAGTGATGCTAGTAATTGATAGTACATATATTGCTTACGTCCCATACGAAAATTATACACTCATGTACTATTAGAGGCGTCCCCATGTAACGGCGAATGGTTTCAAATTTAGAATTTACGCACTCAGAGTCATTGCTTGAACGTGTCAACGCCTATCGTGACAAGGGGCTTCTGTTAAAAAATAAAGTCTCTTCGAAAGGACCCGCAACTTTCCTTTCAAAGACCCAGCACTTGACAAAGGAAGATTTGCTTACCATTTTTTATCGATATAGACATATATACAGTGTCCTGCCATAAGTGTTTCACGTTTTCATGACGTTGCAAATCTTAAGGTAAAATAAAGTTTACTTACAAAAATACCACTGAAGATGATACCTTGAAACTTTCAATACTTTGTAGCATGACCCTTGGCTTTTAGAACAGCCTGTATTCGTCTAGGTATGGTTCCGTAGAGACACTGTATATCGCCTGGAGTCAACGAATCCCAGATCCGCAACACAGCATTTACAAGTTCTTGTTTGGATTTAATCTGGTGTTGTTCTCGCCCAAGTCTGAATCTTATTATTCTCCAGACATTTTCTATTACATTAATATCAGGAGATTGCGATGGCCAGTCTAAACACGGAATATTATTGTCATTTTTCCAATTTTTTTTAGACCGTCCAGATATGCGACATGGGCATTTGTCATCTTGAAAAATCCAAGGAGAATTACCAAAACTTGCCATAAATGATTGTCCAATATATTTATATACTTCTCTGTATTTAAATTACCATTAATAGGTACCAACGCCAGAGTAGGAAATACAGCCCCAAAATGAGACGGTGATACGGACGCCGCCATTACGCACTGAACGCAGTCCTAAACACTCGGGCCCCCACTTTTCATCTGCTTTCCTCCAAACGTACACACGTTGATCAGACCCAAGAACAACTTGCATTTCATCAGAAAATATTATATTTTTCTACTGATTATCTACAGTCCAAATTCTATGGTTTTTACACCAGTTAATTCGTCTTTTTCTGTTGACAGCTGATATTGTGAGGGTTTTCGCTACTTTACGTCTTGTGTAACTAAACAAATGTAATTTTCTCTGGACAGACCGTTTAGAAACTGGAAGAGGAACAGAACGATTAAATTCTTCTGTTAAATCTCCTAAATTTTGCTTACGATCTCGAAGAACTAACCTTTTTAAAATCCGTTCGGACTGGACACTCATCTTTCTGGGTCGTCCGCTTCGTGGGCGATTTTCGATACTTTTCCGTGTTGCATAACGTTTCAAAAACTTTGATATGGTTGATCGATCGTATCCAGTTATTTGTGCTATTTCAACTTTTTTCCTACCCTCAATATCTAAACGTAGTATTTGTTGTTTTAGAGCGCTTGTTATTTTTCGGCGATTTGAAGCCATGTTTTGTTTACGTCTGCTACTGTTATAAAAATAGACCCGCGTATGCAGAGGAACTCCCGTATGATGCAGATAAGCTAAATATACTACTGTCTAAAATTAGTCGGGATTAACATCGTATTTACAAGAATGCAACTATGAAATATTTTTTCAATAAAAGCGGGAATAAAAATGTGAATCACTTATTGCACTGCACTATAGTTTCAGTCGCGGTCAAGGTTCGGAAACCAAGACCCTCCGATCAAAGGGGCGATCACTTTATTTGGTCAAACAGACTATTATGCCTAAAATGACAAATATTTGTAAGCTATGAGTACATAAACGAAGTTCGTGGAATTTCTTTATACAGGGTATTTTATTTATTTGTGTGATATTGGTTGAAAATTACAAATGAGAGTATATACACTTGTTGAATATTTTAAATAAAATAAAGTTTGAAATATGTATGAAAGAAACTCTATGTTTGGAAATGCGGGGGAGACCTTAACGCGTTTATTATCATTTAAATTCTTAATTCGTGAAATGAGAAAACTTCCCTATGTATGTGATATCAAAACGAAAATTATGTCATTATTACGATTAAGAAAACTTGGTTCGAGAGGATACTTAGCTTTTCTTGAGAAAAAAAAAATTGTGAAGAGGCCTGCATTTTGTAGAGTTACATATTCGTATCAGACATTAGGGTGAGATGCTTCTATAAGGTGACGTAACATACTCGTATCTAACTTGACGTTACGTCGAAGTCTCCCTCGGGTTTTACAACTATCGATTTTCAGAAAGCTCTTGTGACCTTATTAGTAATTGGAATGCGGTGAAATTTTCCAATATTGTTGCATTATGACTCTATATTATAAATATGCATATTGTTTTCTTTCATCAAATCGCAATAAAATTTTACAAAGAAATTCCACGAACTTTTGGATCAACCCTCGTAAAGTGTTATATTTATAATGTACATGTATGACATTTATAATCGATTGTCCTCTTTTCGAAATCTTCCAAAGTTAGAAACCGCTCTGTAACTACATCAAATCTAATTTTTTGCCCGTTATATAGTCGGGTTTTTTTCTCAATAAAGGAAGCAAATCGCTTTAATTTTATCCGTAATCTTTACCAAATAGATAAATAAAGGTCATTTGCTTTGATCTGAAAAGAAAACACTTCCTTTTTTCCTGAAACTGAAAGTCAATTAGAATGAGCTGTATCACTCAATGGTACGAAAAATATTATTTGATCGATTTTTTTTTCTTTCCTATGAAATATAGAATCTGAAAATCAAAGACCAAACATTAATTTTTATCTTGTAATTAAGTAAGAGTGATTTTATCAAATGTATTTTTCTATTTCTAGAGCTTGAAAACAATTAGTATTCAAATCATTTTACTTTTTTTGTCAATTTTCCCTCTAGCATATACAATTAGAGAGGGATTTAAAGTTATCTTTAAAGCTTAAGCCAATTATAACTTTTTGGCATTGGTCTTTCGATTCAAATTGAATTAACAAACGGACAGTGTGACAGTTTTGCTTTGGGAAGACTCGGCAGAGACTTTGAATTGTTCGAATAGCCTGCAGAAAGTTAAAAAGGTGACGATAAAAAAGATTTTGAAAGAGGAAAGACACATTCAATAGCGAGACTGCAGAGGGTTGTACTGTTTTACTCTTGTGTGTTTGTCCGCAACAAATTTTCTTCGCAGCAAACTACATGTACTCATTGCGTGTTATATGAACAGATTCATTTGTATACAAATTCAGTGTCAACTTCTTGTTTATCCGTGCGTCTGTCATTTCCAACTTTTCCGTTCTTTGTTTTCTCAGCAGCTACTCATAGCTGTAATTTTAGCACTCTTTGCCTATAGCTAGTCATGACATATGAGGGAGTCAATTTCAGTAAAAATCTGATGTCAACTTCTGGCTTTTTAAAGCAACTCTTTGCAGGTGCCTAAAATTTTATCAAACTCTGTCTAGACATTCAATGTGATGAGATTCATTTTATACGAATCCAATGTCAACTTCAACCCTTCATCCATGCGTCTGTCCGTTCCAAATGTCCGTCAGTTTTCTCAGCAACTAATCAAGGCAGATGTTTGAATGTTAAGCGCATTCTGTTTTGTCATTTCATATGATGGGATATATTCTCCTCAGAACGAGGATATTTCTAGTTGGCACTATCTCACACACTTCTTCACATATATATTTATGTGTGTTTTGATCCGAAAGCAAATAATGAAACGAAATGTTTCCCCTTAATAATCATCCAGAAAAAGATTATTTCCAAATTTTGAAGTTTCGTCTGATTTGGATTATAAGTATTTGACCTTAATTTTTTTAAAAGGAGAATCTTGACTTTTTGCACTAAAATTTGGTCTGTATGTAGATTTTTGACCACACATTTTTTTCCCTGAAGGAAATGTTAGAAATTTGCTGAATAGTTCAATTTTAATCTATGTCTTCATTCTTCATTTTCTAACAAAAACCTTGTATAATTCCCATTATGTCGAAATTTGCAGATGTAAATGAAACCCAGTTTCCTTACGTAGCCCTGATAGCACAATGGTATACGAAGGCTCTCTATGGCTCTGGGTGATGGAAATGTTTTCATTCAATCCTTGATTCGGGCCTTTGCTATTTTCCAAACAAAGGGCCCAGCCATTGGCTTTATTGGATGACCATGCCCCAAAACCATCAATTGAGAATACTTAGAGATACTTCGAATTAAATGATTTAATGTTTTAAAAACATGTATTTCATTTTAAATCCTTAAGATCGCCCTTCACACTGTTAGTTGCTATTGGACATTAAATCAGTATAAAGCAAAGTATTTTTATAATCTATTTTTTCCCTTTTTATTCATAAAATATTCACAAATCACAATCAAATGCGGCAAAAATTTTCTATCCAATTTTTCTTCAATCAATTAATATACATGTACAAAATTATACTATCAGAAAAAAATAATTCATGTTCCATTAAATAATTATTTAACAGGAAAAAATTGATTGTCACTCGAGGAAATAAAAAAGTGTATTTTTACCCTTTGCACCAATATAAATAAGTATAAATAAGTAATGAAGATTCAAAAGTAGGTACATGTAACACTATTTAAAAAACTCAACAACTTCTTAAAATGCAAATAACATGTATAAAATACCCATCAGCTATTTGAGAATCATTTTATTCGATTGGGGTAAATATTAGTGGCCAAACATCCTTTCTTGTTTTTGTCTTCAAGGGGTTTGTAAAATTATAGGGTTATAAGGGTGACCCATGAACATTAGTGTCTCAAACACAATGATGATTCCACAGTGACGTTTTGGTCAGAGAGTCTTTTGAAATTCGTATTTTCTGAAAATTTTGTTTAAAAAGTACACACTCATAACAGTCAACTGACAGCAAAAAATGCCGCATTCATAAAAAATAAAATGATGGCGCTTGTTAGAGGTTTCAGTTTTTCAAGACAATTAATACTGATTGATAAGTCACCATCGTAATCACAGAAAGACTAGTGTATAATTATGTACAAAAATTTAAAAATAACAAAATACATATAAATCCGTTTGTATAATGCATACAATTTAAACGTCAAAAGAAATATATTCTTTGATTAATAAAAAAAAACTTATCTGATCTAAATTGTCCAAATTCATAAAGAAAAAAAAACAACACAGTCATGGAAATACTGTCGGAATGATTCGTTCCTACCAAAAGCTTTAGTTAACCAAGTTTCGATTCTGACTATAGATAATTGGTGGAGGCAATGCAAGGTTATTTAAATAAATATGAAAAATAATACTTTTCTTTTCATTAAAAACAAATGCATTTTAAGAGGAAAGTAGACTTTAATTAACAAAACTGTGAAGTGATCTTTCAAAGAATGTTTGCTCGCCCTCTCTCGACTCAGCGTAAAATTATTGGATCGGTAGGTAAGTGGGAAAAATATTTTTTTCCCCAGAAAATAGAATATTATTATGATGACGGGGAAAAGAGGGAAAAAAAGATATATTGTCCTGGAATGTTAAAAACAAGTGTTGAGTTGGGTTATTATTAGTCAATCAGTCGGGAGAGGGCATCCAAACAAATTTATAACGATGGCCTTATCGTCTCTGTTTATAGAATTAAAAAACTCCAGAAACTGTTTGCAGTAGTTCATTAAATTATATCACAGTTAAAGATCACGACTACTCTCTATATAAAATATTATTAAATAATGGCATCACAGACATATTGTTTGGCCAAGCAGGGTTAAACTACGTAAGGTTTCTGATTTCATACTCTACTTGATTTGGTTCTTTCAGTCCATTTAGTGGAACCCTAGCAAGGTTTAAACGATAAACGGGGGGATCTATTTCTATGACAGGCGAATGCTGAACCCCTTGGCTTCGGAGTTCTTTGTCGTTTTCAGACAAGTATCTTTTACGTTGAGATTTCGGAGTAGGTTTTCTGGTCGGACTTCTATCGGAGAGGACTTCCGGCGACTTCGGTGACACTTGTCTGATATGTTGTCCATGTTCTTCTTGTTCTTCCTCGGTGTTCATTTCATCAAGTTTTTCTAACGGTTTACGCTTCTTTTCTTTTGTTGACTTCTTCCTCCGAACGGAGGGTTTAAAAATGTCTGTTCCAGCGTTTTCTACAGGAGACGTGATTGGCTCACAGGCGGTTACATCTAAATGTCTGTTGGACACTCTCTTTACACTAGGGCGTATTGGAGAGATGGATGTGATCACGGGATGGTCTTGATAGTCTGTGGTCATCAGTGATTCGTTTAAATTGAGTTGAGGATGTAGTGTCTGCATCTCGTTTGATTTCTTTTTGGCCCAGACTTTATCCTCGGTGGTTGCGTACTCCATATGAAGCGAGTGAATTTCGAGAAAATAGCGATCTTCGCATTTGATCTGTTTTGTAATTGGATCGGAACCCCTGATTCTCTTTTTGGTACCAGCACATGACAGAATATTTTGAAAGCAACAGAGACATATGATGTCCTCAATAAATAGAATAACTGATAGCTGTTGCACACGCCATTGTGGAAATTGTTCCTCTAAAACGAGCGAGCAAGTCTGTGACATCATGGCTATTAAAGCATTCAACATAAGCAGATATGTAAATATGGTAAAAAGTGCAAATATTGTTATTGCAGCCCAAGGAATACGCGCTGAATAGAGAACACTTATGTCCTCTATGCCGATTCCAAGCTTAAACATTGCCATCATCGTGCTTCCGTAAGAGGTAAAATCGCTTTGTGTCTCTTCCGATCCTCTAAAGACCATGTACATTCCGGCAGTGAACGAAAAAAGTCCGAAAAGTATGACCAGCCCAAAGCGGAAGAGATCACCAATAATTACACGCTTTATCATCTCTGTGAAAAAACTAAAGTGCTTTATCGGTGAGAGGAAAAATATGTTCAGCCACCAACCACACACTAATGCTATTATTAAAGGTATGTTGTCGTGCTGTGCTGTAATTGTCCAGAGGACATCCACTATCATCATTACCGCTAGTATCAGCATCGGAAAAATATATTCCAAATTGTGAAGTAAATAACCACGAATATTATTTTTCCGGACCTTGGCGCTTAGCAAACAGATTGCAATAAAACTGTAAAGAATTCCAACCGAAAACGATACCCATCGAAATCCATACACAAAACTTTCAGAATTAGTTGTTGTATTGCCGCCGCCAGTATTTGCTGTAGGAATGCTCAGTTCGACATTATACACGCTGTATACTGTTAACATGATCATGAAGGAATAATGAAAAATCATCCATAAAATGAAAAACCACTGGTAACTTTGCCATTTCATTTTGATAATATTTTTCACTGGTGCCAGTTCAATAATGCGATATGCGTCTTTGTTATCGTAGCCAAATTGAAAAAGCATTTCCAGTATGGATTCTGTTTCAGGGTAAGAGCAGCATTGTCCTGCGAAAGGTGCACATTGTGTCTCATTTGAATGTACAACAGTTTTTGCTATTCCATGAATGTGTTGTGGAACTGACTTTTTATACGAAACTGAAGAAGGATGGCGATTGGTTGAGGCCCGAATAATACTGACAGTATCTATTTCTGTGACGTCATATTCTTTGACATCGAACAGCCCATCGTTTGCACTGATGAAGCAGTATACATCCTTGATGTTTAAAATTTCTTCAAAGAGCTCCGTTACTCCATGCTTTGCTGCAAGTTGTAGCGGGGACATGTTGTCGTTATTTTTCAAAAACCAGACGAATGAATGCGGTTCTCGGTACATTTCTGTTCCAGAATAATCGTATGTACTTCTGTCTCGATCCCTCTCCTCTATCTTTTGATTGAGGTACCGAAGCATGTGCAGCATTGTCACCACCTTCTCCGGATAGGTTGCAGAATACTTTATCAGTGAATGAAACACTGTATCACCCTCCTCGTTTTGAATGAGAATATCAGCCCCATACTGCAGTAAGATATCAACAATATCGGCATTTCCCTTCAGAGCAGCTACCGTCAAAGGAAGCTGTCCCATCATAACAGTATTCACGAATCGAGATCCGGTTGCGCGCGTGTGCAACAAAGTTGCCATTTGAATGTCCTTAAATTGACCAACTTCGAGCATAACTTTAATAGCTTCAATGTTTCCTTTGGTAATGGCCATGTGAAGTGCTGTTTGACCACAGAACTCTAAGGATGATTCTCTTGCCATGAGCAACAAAGAGGGACATAACTCTGAAAGTTTCCTTACAAAGGATTCATCATCATGGTATTTTACCGCCAAATGGAGGAGAGTCTCGCCTTCATGGTTAGGATTATGATACATCTGTAGCCATTTGAGGTTCCCGATTTTATCCAGTGTATCGAGCATCACATACGCGTTTTCTAAATCTCCGTTGATAATTTCTTTACCTAATGCTTCAACAAATAGCAGCCTCTCATTACTGTTAATCATTCTTTTTGTGTGACTTCTTACGTGCTTAACACGTTCCATGGCGTGTTTTGTATTTTTCTGAGGCTGACAAGTCAATTTTCCTATAGAAGAAACAATATGAATTGTGTAAGAAAATGAAAGGTTGATTTGCATAGTAAACTTTCAATTGTGAGAATTTACAGAAAGATTTCATTATTTTCAATTTCAAACGCCGCCGAAACTTGGCTGAAAAATTGCCGACTCGGCGTATAAGAATATACAATCAATCAATCAATTTTAAACAGTATTGAGAATGTTTAAGAAAACTCGTTAAGGTCATACGCAACGTAGTTTGAACTTTATTGGGCTCTTCTCTGGAGTTGAAGAGTTCCACTATATTAAGGAACTGTGTGTAATACTTTTAATGTCTATATATGGATTTGTACACCTCTTCTATAACAAATTTTGATGGAAAAAATCTGGAAATTATGTTTTGTAATTTTTGTAGATTTTTCTTTGAATAATGCAAAATTTTTCATAATTTGATATCTTCCAAAAAACCCTGGTAATGCACGCTGATTTTTTGTGTATGAGCATCTGATGGCACTACAATCTTTATTTAAGAATATCTTGAAAAACTATCAGTAGATAAGGTACGTTGCGTATGTCCTTAATAAGAAAAATGTATTTGGTAACCTATTAAATAATCTATAATTTTGAAAAATTAATGTGCACAATGTACAATCATTACGTCTTAAACAGTTAACTATCAATAGCACGGACATTTCACACAATAATTTCAACATAAATATATACCTTTTTCCATAACGGTATTTGTTTTCCTACTTAAGCAGTTGTTATGAAATGCAATATTTAAACAAGCTTGTTAATATTACCATTTCTAAAGACAATTGTTCGGAGTTACACATTTGAGTGTCTTGACAAGGACAAAGGAACAAAACATTAAATACCCCTCCGTGTAGCAGTTTAAATAAATACGGACTGTATATGTTCAAATTAGTGAAAAATGATCACGGTTTGCTCATCAAAGTAAACATTCATTTTCGACTAAATACATGTATCTGTGTATGTTTTTTTAAAATTCTAACCCAACTATTGATAACCTGTACCGATATGTCTTCAGAAATTTGTGTGTCAGTAATTACAGATATCCTTTTTTCCACAATTTAAAGAGTAAAGACACTAAAGCCTTGCGAAATTTAATTTATACTAAATTTTGAGCCTCTATGATTAAGAATTGGAAATTAAAAATCATTGTCCATTACTCATTGGACTTTCCGGGAGAAACAGTCATTATTATATGTATCTATCGTAATATATACAAGTACTTACATTTCCAATGAATTGCAGAACAGATTTTTTAAAAAAATGCATTACTACCATTATATAAACAATTTTTAATAAGATTAGTAGCTTGAATTTCGACTACACTCTTCTAGACAGCAGCCAAAACTTTTTAACTTATTCAATAGTCCTGGCGAAATTTACTTGGACATTTATATGTTTAAAGAACGATAACTCAATTTAAATGCCCTTGACGGTGATATTTAGATCCGAGATTTGTCCGAATACTTGGCCTCAGTGAATCAGTTTTGGCACAGATCCTATTCTTTGTTAAAGAAGGTTGTTTGAATAAGATGAAATATCATGAAAAGGACAAAGACATTCGTATCGACGGAAATTGGTTAAACTTATTCTTACAATTTCTCACGAGCACATTTTCATTCTACAAGTATATGGTATTCATTTTTGTTTGAAACATACAACTTAAGAGGGAAAATCTTCAAGTAGATAACAAAGCGTTTTTGAAGTATGCATGCATAAGATTTGTTAAGAAAGAATTATTTCCTGTAACTAAAAAAGTACCAAAATCCTTATATAAGAAATTCGACATCATTAAAAAAGAATGTAAATCATACCCTTCGTTGTATTTTTGTTTTCCTGGATCCGTCCCTGGTTTTGACTCAGTTGCTTGGATCCGGAAAATTTGTAAAGCTCATCCTGAAAATACATCTTCAACTTTCAAAACATCAGAAAAATAATGATTGTAAAAAATTACTCCATGTGCATTTTAAATTAGTGATTAGAAACAATTTTTTTTAAAGGATTACTTTAATCCAAACTGATCTCTTTTTAAAAGGTGTAAGTTGGCAATACCTCAATCCGGGGACGTCTATTTCTTTATTGATTTAGTGTTTCGATCAATTATTTAATGCAGCACTCTGCAAAGAAGGCAAAACAAATTGCATTAGAAGCGAAAGTAAGGTGCAATTTGTATTAACACTAACAAGCTTGGTCCTCAAACACAATTCGATTTGTAATCTATACAGTGTTATAATTTATGTAATTGACATTCATTGTTGTAATTTTTAAAAGTATTTCAGATATAATGATTTGAGAATCCGATGTTATTAAATGTATTGTGCAATTTGTCTCAATTAAGCCGACTGGGAGATTTTTAAAGAAAATCAATGCTTCGTAAAACAAATGTGTATTGACTTTAGCACAAAGAATTCTGAGAATAACTATTTCCAATTCTTTCACAGGACAAAAGACAAAGAATCTAAATAATACAAAATTTAGAACATTTGCTTGAATTCCATATTCCCTCAATTTTTGATTTTTTTAAAATCATACCTGGCACTGATAAGAAAATACAAAAGTACTTGCCTACTGGGAAATGCGTAGAATTTTTTCGACCATATTAAATGTCTAATTTCTTTGTTTACGTGACCCACGTGCTCCTCGAATCAGCTGGCCTGGGGATTTAAATTTGTAAGTTCACATATAAATATCCCATACACGTCATACGTGTCCTTCTGAGGTGTCCAACAGAACTCGTACTACAATGCTAATTTCCTGATACCCAGTCAACATGGGATTGACCTTTTCTGAGTCACGTCCACTTCTGTTCCACATGTAAATTCCAGCCGGTTTTTCTAACTCCAATCATCAATAAAATTAAGACTGAGGAAAATTCTTT
Source organism: Saccostrea cuccullata (assembly GCF_032062105.1). Classification (NCBI taxonomy): domain Eukaryota; kingdom Metazoa; phylum Mollusca; class Bivalvia; order Ostreida; family Ostreidae; genus Saccostrea; species Saccostrea cuccullata. The sequence continues at coordinate 197,175 of NW_026925444.1, read as the reverse complement.
TCTCCCTGTTTTGTTATTTTTTTTTTTATTAATTATTTTGCAAGCCTTCACAATGAGCACGATCTACTGCAGATTTGGTGAAATGCGATAAAGGTGCTGGTTTACCTAGCAATTCATTGATTTTCTGATCAAGGCAGTTTGATCGTATTTATCCATTGATTACAAGGTGTACACAAGGCCGTAGTACACTTGATCAAAGGCCAGGAGCTGTGCTATTTACCTTTGAACTTCTTATGTTATTGATGCAAAAGATAAATATTTGATAATCTTTTTTGATTTGAATTTCTGCATACCGGGCAGTTATTCCATGCATGCAGTTAATATTCACCTACAGTGTACAAAATCAATAACTTCTTTTATATCTTTATGCATATTAAAAAAATCTTCGTTTTTATCATTAAATGTTTGGCTGCATAAAAAACTGACATAGAAAAAGCGTTGATGATTAATGTAAATTTCATGTAAAAAATAAAAACAAGAGATGCGAATATATCTTGTTTTGATATATGCTTAAAATTTGTTTGGCTGCATTTAAATTTGATTTATTCAGCTTTAAACTGTTTTAGAAAAAGGGCAAATAATAATTGGATTTTTTCTCTAATAATGTCCATATTTTACTTTCTTGTAAAATGAAATATAATTATACAGAAACAGAAACAAGAGATTTTTGTAAATCACAGGCATAAATGCCCCCTCTCCCAAATAATTGGAATTTTTCTAATTCCAATGGGCCTAACTCTATCCAAAATGGCTTGATTGTGCCCAAAACAGAACTGACCTAGATTAATTTATAATAAATCTGTAAATCAAATTTAATTTCTATATATTCCTCTTCTGCAAAGAAAATGAAATCGGAAACTGCAAATAATTGGAATTTCCAAAATCCAGAGGGGCATAACTGCCATGTAGAAAATTTGTTAAAAAACTCAAGTACCCGCTATTTAATGAAAACACGCCCTCCGGCGTAGCAACAGTCATCATTGACGAATGTATGCGTACAAGGCTACTGTAATACATATCTGTATAAACATTCAGTATAAATGACAAATTTTGCATGTAGTTGAGTGTATTACATTGAAATTTTCATACCATCAAAAAACCATTGTCAACCTTGGCTGTGCTAATCAGTTCACAATCTTGAGATATTTTCAATGGTACATTTAACTACATTTAAAATCTAACAATTCAAGTCTAATAATTATAAATTTAATAATATCTAATTAATAGTTATCAAAAATAAGTTTAACGTAATAAAAAAATCTCAATATTTAGGATATTATGTACATTGAAATTTCATAAACCTAATTTTTATCCCTTTTCGGACTGCTACAAATGCATTTCGTTTCAGAAGAATAGGAATTTAGATTAAGGCGAATTTACATGATAATTATAAATAATAATCGATTTGGATATGTATAATGGTTTGAACATATTTTATTGTATAAATACTATACAAATGGTTTGAACACAAGTTCTAACAACTTACTAGGTTCTCACCATACAACTGTCAATATATATACATAGGGAAAATAAGTGAAAAGGAATATTGATGTACAAACAAGTTTGTTAAATTGAAACATACATTTGTTACATAATTATGATAAATATATAATTATATAGATATATAGAGTGTAAGTGTTAGGCAGTAATAGTTAATTAAATCTACCAGAATCTCTTATAAATTTATGAACTGACTGAAAAATATATTTATTGATTTCTACATTTTGTGACTCATCTCCCCACAGAAGTAAATGACAATCAATAATGTTCAATTTGATATTTGGTTTCGTAAGACACAGTAAATCTCTGAATAGCTTTTCTCTAGCATATTGGTACTTATTGCAGACAAAGAAAAAATGATATGGGTCTTCTGGTGTACCACATGAACAGTTAGGACTCTCGATAATGTTTCTTCTATAAAGATCATAATTTAAAATGCAATTGTGTCGTAGTTTAGTATGTATGATATTAAGTCGTCTATTACCATGGGAGAAATAAGAAGGGGGGTCTGCTGGTTTTTTATGTATGTTATTTTTAAAGCTGCTAAAAGATATGCTGTTTCTAGTGGTGATACTCAGACTATTCCATTGGTTTATTGTATCAGGAACAAAAGATTTCTTGAATATTTCAAGTCTACATCTAGGAATAGTGTAGTCCTCTCTATTGCGTGTATCGTACTTTGATTCATTACGTCTTGTTGCGGGAAAAATACTTTTTAAATAATCGGGTACTAAGTTGTGATGTACCTTGTACATAGTATTAAGTTTTGCTACTTTTCGCCTATCTGCAAGAGGTTCCCATCCTGTTTCTAAATATAATGCATCTCTTGAAGCGATAATTGGTAACCCTGTAATAATTCTTGCAGCATAACGCTGTACCATTTCTAATCGTTCAACATCTTGTAAAGAACACCCGTCCCAAACTATAGAACAATATTCAAGTAGCGGTCTAATGAATGTTATGTACATTTTAGATAAAGTTTTTCTACCGATATTGTATTTCAGCTTTTTTAAAAGACCTAGTCTTTGGTAAGCCTGTTTAACTATATTGTCTATATGATCAGACCAATTAAGATTTTGGCTCAAAAGTAAACCCAAATGCTTATGAGAGGTTATGTATTCTAGATTACATCGTTGAAATTGTAATTTTGGGAGATAATAATTGGATTTTAATGTAAAGAATAATGCTTTCGTTTTAGATGGGTTAAATTTCATAAGCCATTTGGAAGACCACTTGTCAAGAATATCTAAATCATGATTTAAAGTATATTCAATAGTTGCAACATTATAAGAGGAACTTTGCAACGAGTTGTCATCTGCAAACAATCTACACAATGAAATCATGTTTTCTGATACATCATTCACATAAATCAAAAAAAGTAAAGGACCAAGAACAGATCCTTGTGGTACACCAGCGTTAATGTTTCTGTTAGACGAAAAAATATCTTTGTACATAACTTTCTGTCTTCTATTACATAGATAACTCTCTATCCAGGTAAGAATATTTCCACATAATCCATAAGTTTTTAATTTAAAAAGTAAACCCTTATGCCATACTCTGTCGAAAGCCTTAGACAGATCACAAAATACCATGCAACAAAATTTTCCTTCGTCGATATTCTTAATTATAGTGTGATAAGTTTCAAGTAGTTGGTAAACGGTTGAGTGACCTGGCAAAAAGCCTGCTTGAAATTTGTAGAATAAATTATTCTGATGAAAGTAATTGTACACATGTTTAAAAACAATTCGTTCCATAATTTTGCTAACACAGCTCAACAATGATACCGGTCTATAATTAGTAGCTACTGAAGGATCTTCTTTTTTAAACAACGGTAGTACATGAGCGATTTTCCATTTATCTGGAAATATATTTTCTGCCAGCGACTTATTAAATAACCAGCATAGCGGTTTAGACACAGAATTAATAGTAGATTTTAACATCTTGTGGCTTATTGCATCAGGACCTATTGCTTTATTGACAGGGAGTATTGATATTATATCGACAATTTCTTGCTCAGTAATTACTATATCACTTAGTGTGTCATTGCATAGGTAATACTGTGGTGGTAATTGTTTGTTAGAGTCATCAACATTGGATATAGAAGAAAAATACTTATTTAACACATCGACTTTATCATCATCTGAGAAAGCTATATTTTCTTCTCCGCTATCAGAAATGTATTGTATGGGTGGAATATCTTTGTTTGGTTTTACATGAAAAGCATCTCTTAGCATTTTCCAGTATAATTTAGTATTATTCACGCTCGCTTCAGATAGCTGAAGGTCCATGTTGTCATAATAATTCGATAGCGCATATTTTTTCATGTTATTGACTTGATTTCTGATTTTTCGATATTCAGCCTTATCCGATTCTTTCTTCGTTTTTCTTGCTATTTTATGTAATCTGTTGCGTATTCTAATATTTTTCCTGAGTACTGAGTCAAACCAAGGTTTATCTTTCGGACGAATTGTGACCGACTTTTCTGGAACACATTTTCGTACAGACGATAGGAAATGAGCAGTAAAGTTTTCCGTAGCAGTGTCAACATCTTGGACGTTATTTATTAAGCTGTCCCAATCGCAATCTTGAATTAAGGAATTGAGTTTTTCAAAATCTGCTTCTTTATATAGCCATACATTTCGCTTATACGCATGATTAATTTTGTAGTTCATGGTGAGACACACATAAGTCGCCCTGTGGTCGCTAAGATTTGCGCTTACATTTAAAGTTCCTGACTCTGTAACGTCAATGCTTTGTGTTGTAAATATTGGGTCAATAAGTGTTCGAGAGGAATGCGTGATTCTCGTTGGCTCGCTGATTCTGTTGATCAGACTACAATTGGATATTATTTCATATATAATATGTGTGTGAGGAGTGCTTAAGAGATCAACATTTATATCACCAACAATTATTATTTTGTCGGAAAGTTCACTTATTTTATCTAAAGACCATGAAAAGTTTCTCCAAAAAGTGGAATCTGCGTGCGGAGGACGATATACGCAACATAAGAAGAGTTGAGAGGTAGGGTTATCAATTTCTAACACGACAGTTTCAATATTGACAGGTTCGAGATCCATTCGTCTGTGAGCTCGAATGTTGTTACTTGTGTAAGTAATGACTCCGCCTCCGAAGGAATTTCGATCTTTGCGAAAAATACAATTAAAACCTTCTAAAGAAATATCACTATTCAAAATTTTGTCATCGAGATGCGTTTCAGTAAAGCACACAATATCAAAATCATTTACTATGGCTTTAAGTGGATCAATTTTGTTTCTGATACTTCTGATATTTAAGTGTAAAATGTCAAGGACACTTTCATAAGTAGGGCCTGGGTTTGTTTCTATATCACCAGATATTAATAACAAAATAAAAGCAAAAAATTGCATGAAAAGGGATATGTGTACTGACAGATTTTTACCAAAATACAAACTTTTCAACAGAATTTTCCGAGTCACATGTTGGAAAAAGATAAAAATATCACGCAGTGAAAGAAAAACAAACATTGACGAGCAAGTTACATACCTACACACAAAGTAAAAAGTTCCAATTGCGGCTCGATATTGCTCTATACTATTACCCATTGTCTATAATGTCGGATCTAAAGACATTTAATTCGCCGCAAAATGGAAAATTTTGTAAAAAATGTACACAGTACATGTATGTATAAAGACTAGGAGTTGAGTTTGAGTTTTTGTAACAGATATGTTGACAGTTGTAGATATATAAACATGAGGTTATATCCAAAGCAAAACATTGAAAACAAATAAAAAGAAATTTACATACGAACAGAAAAAATACTAACAAAAACATCAGAAGGTCTACTATACAAATCTGAATGGGAAGGGACTCATTTGCATGTGTGTTCCCAAACAATACATGACAATAAATCATGATATAAGACAACATAATGATATGCAACATAGAAAAATTATATAAATATGTACAAAGGTCCGTAATAAGTGAATTATAAACTTAATAGTAAGTAAGCAAGTTAATAATCATAGTAATCATTTATTGAGGCTTGATCAATTGACATTGATTGTTAAATCTGTGAACTGACTGCATTTGTCTATAAGCGCATTTGTCTATAATGAATTGTTATATTTTATGAAACAACATGTTGAAACATGAAAGGGAGTGGCAATAACTAAGAAGTGGCTGCTTCGGCGGTGTTGTCCACGTGTTTGTCTGTGTTGTTTTTCACATATGTATAATACCAGCTGATTATGTGAAAGTACATAATTCAGCTTAACATTTTTCATAATTTAATACTGCAGTAGGCTGCACTATTTATGGATCATACCTACATGTACTGCATGCTCTTGCGTATGGAACCAACTCAGTTATCATGAATAGAGAATAGAGTATATTACATACCGGAAGCATGTTTACTGGTGCTACATGACACATCGTCAACTATTTGAGAAACGGCCATTCTCGACATCCCCAATTCGCGATTCTCGGAATCGCCCAAAACGATGAAAAAAAACCTGCCAGAATCTCAGTGGAGTTAAAACATGAGACGAAACACTGATGGCTTTATTTCTCTTTGTTTATCTTTCCAAATCACCTTTAGCAAATTCATAGATATTTTCAATTAATTGTCTGTCTAAACGATATCTTTCTATTAAATATTTGTCGTCATAATTGTATAAATTTTCTCTGGCATCAAAACTTCTAGAAAATTCTTGCAAAAATTTTGTAGCTGAACTCTATTGTTAATAGTATACAGTTATATAATGGATTTGAAAGAAAACGCAATTTTATGGTCCATAAAATTGTTATTTTCCGAAAATCCATTCTATAACTGTTTTATTATACCGAAACAATTTTTAAAAGTATTCATTTAATCATATTTTTAAGCTATTTTAAGACCGAAGAAATACAGAAATGATTTTTTTTTTCAATGAATTTAATTTTTAAAATTTGATAACATTTTAAAATAAAGTTAATATGACAGTTATATCAACAATATATTTCACATCTATAGTCATCATTTAAAGAATTCTTTATCACAGAAAATATCACAAATAAATTGATAAGGTTATTTATCACGGTTAATATCACAAATAAATTGATAAAGTTATTTATCACAGTTAATATCACAAATAAATTAATAAGTTATTTATCACAGTTTACACAGTGTATATCACAAATAAATTGATTAATAAATTAATATAATAACAGTCAACAGATAATGTCTTCATTAAAAGTAGTTTCAACAGTCAGCATATATACATGTAAATTGACCACACTTATCACCGTAATAAATTTTCAAAGCAAAGTAGCCTAACAATCTTAATTGTGCAGTCAACAATAATTGAACATTTTTAGTTTTTTTGCATATTAAATGTTATTTGACAATTTGATATGTGGAAGTTGTTGGTACTTGGGCTTCTGGTAAAGAAACAAATCCCGTGTTGGTGTTTTGAAACTTGTGGTCTCCAATTTCGCAAAGAACTTTGTTGAGGTCATGATCATCCAAGAAATCTAACACTTCTGGAAAATTTTCAGTACAGGGTTTGGACTGTTCACATCTTGCAGACCGCTTTGCAGGGGGCACATTATCACTTAGAATGTCGGACATTTGCGCTTTTTGGCCTCGCTCAAGTGAGAACTGTATGATTTAGATGCAACGTCAGGAATTGCTACTCAACGTTGTAACGTTAAAACGACGTCAATATGAATTGTGTACGTGCAGTGTTTATATATTATAATTATGTTTTTAAACAATTACATGTAATCCCATTAAAGTAATTACTGAGTATAAATAGTAATTTGTTGACAGAACCTTGGGTAAATATACTTTTTTCGACAAAGCAGATCAACAAAACAAATTACGCTGTATTTTTAATTTTCTACCATTGTTTTCTCTCTTGCATATGAAAAGAAAATTCTGCACTTGCATGAATTTAAAATAATAACTACATTTGTATGAGATAATCGCTTAAGTTGCCTTCCACTGAAATGAATTTTAATAAATGTTGCCTCTTGAATTTGGAATAAATCAATAAGCTATTAACTTACATATATTTTACATGGCGTCATTTACGCAGCGGGACACATTTGCAAGACACGGATTATGTTTCATTAAATACCTCAGCCCCTGGAAAATTTTCATTATCTTTTTGGAACAAGTTGTTGTTTAAAAGTACTCATTGTTAGCTGCAGATCTGTAGCGTTATGGTTTTATATATTTGTCTTTGACCATAACACTACAGATCCCGTACTGCAAACAAGGTGCAATTTACGGTGCAATTTTTTTTTGCGCACTTTTGGGGAGAATTTCTCCACTTTCTAGCATTGGTCAATCAACCACCTATCCCTCCCAAATTTTAGACACATTCTGTAGCCAATATGTATATTTTATTAACCTCCCAACCATTTATTTTTGTCTCTCCAGGCATTAAACTCGCTTGAAGTGAATTTTCAGCAATCTAACAAATAATTTTAACCAAGTGAGTTTATCAATTGTAGAGACGACTATAAAGGGTTGGGAGATGGATAAAATATACAGATTAGTTAAATAATGTGCCTAGAATTAGGGAGTGAAAGTTAGTTGATTGACCGCTGCTGGAAAGTGGAGAAATTCTTCCCAAAAGTGCATAAAAAATATTGCGCCGTAAATTGCACATTTTAGCATTATGGGATCTGTAACGTTATGGTCAAAGACAAAATATATAAAACCATAACGCTACAGATCTGCAGCTAACTCATTGTATGTCAATTCAAATTTGTAAATTTTACCACAAAATTTCTTTTTTCACCATGGAAAAAGCGTTACACTAAATTTTCATTAAATGGGACATCTTAAAGGACTGTTATTTCAAAGGATGTGGGTATTTATTCTCTTAACAGAGGTTGTGAACAAACATATTATGTCTAAATATGATGTAAGAGAACGATCCTGTAAAATATCAAAGAGATGCCAGAAGATTTTTCAACCTTTTTCTAGAATAAACTGTTGAAGATATTTTTCTGTTACAACCGGACAAGATGAAAATTGACGTTATTCCGGAATATAGTAGTTTGTCAATGTGTACATACCTTGTAATGATACGCTTTCATCACAGGAGTTCGCGTACCTATCAATTATACCGAAATTTTCATTAAATAAAAAAAAACACGTAATACGTATAATAATAACGTTTGGACAGGGTGTACTCCTCACTTGCACGGGACATAAAAGAACATAGCGTGTTTTTTTCCGAGTGCAGAATTTTCGTACCAGGTGTCTTCATCATCGGAATACTTTCTTTTGGGTCTTTGCCAACAATTGGAATTAGATGGAGCTATGACAAGTATTTCTTGAATGAGGAAACTGGACACCTTGACTCGCCTATATATTTAAATTTCAAGAATAAGTTACAGTTTGAGTTTTTTTAAACAATTATAACAGAATATACAAAGAAAGATAACTCTTAAAAATTTACCTTGTCTGTCATACATTCGGCCTTGTTTATGATCTTTGTTGTGTATATCATCCCCTCTGCGATTCTTGGTTTGTTTGTTTAATATGTTTTACGGTGTGACCGTTGAGGCGAGCGCAGTTGTACCATCAAAACACTTAAAAAATTGATCAGCCACTTCAAACATCAAGTCGCACGAGACATCTCGTCTAGCTGTGACGTCACACGACGTCACGGAGCTCGTCGGAGCTTACGGAAACGGCCGAGCGTCTGGTTTAAACTATAGACCTAGCACAATTTTGGTCGAAAAAGATTGCAGAGTTATTTTTTGTTTCTTTGAAAGATTTCTACAAACTGGAAGCTTTTTATGCTTTAAGTTATTGTTTATTTATTTATCTATTTCACGGAAGCATCTGACATGACTTAATTAGCATATCGTCAAAATTCGTAAGTTTCCGGTGACGTCATATGTATCATTTCCGAAGGGCAAGATGAAGGCCAGTGTTGTTGCATGGGGGTATTTTTTGAATAAGGCAAGGCAAAATCATTTCGTTAATTTCTCGGTAAGAAACAATGTTCCTTTATTCTTTTTTAACTATTTTTGATTTATTCGCGCAAACGACATTGGGTAGTGCAGGAATTCTGGGAATGTTTCACAGAGAAATTTGCCTGACGTATGTACAGATTTCATTCCGAATTTCCTCTGTTCTTACACGTTAGTCTATTGAGCTCGCTGCGCTCGCTATAACGGATACATATTGATCCACAGCAATACAAAAGTCTGATTTTTAGGTCACCTGAGTAAACTCAGGTGACCTATTGCTATCTGTTTTCGTCCGTCGTCGTGCGTTAACATTTAATAAACATTTTCAGCTTTTTCTCTGCAACCACTCAACCAATTTCAACGAAATTTGGCACAAAGCATTTAAGGGTGATAGGAAACAACAATTGTGAATTTCATGATCCCTGGGACCTGAGGGGTGGGGTCAAAACCAGTAAAATTAATGAAATTCTTTAAAAATCTTCTTCTTTACTCCTGGACATCAAGCAGTCAAACTGTTGGCATGATTGTAATCAGCATTGAGTCCTCTACCAAAATTGTGAAATTCTAAAAGTGTTAATGTCATGGCCCCGGGGTCAGGGGTTCTGGTGTTAGGGCGGGATATTAATTATATATATAATAGTGAAAATGCATTATTTCTTTGAAAATCTTCGTTTTTGCTCCTGGGTATTAGACAAACTAACCAAGTACATAGTTTTGTTGAATAAGAGAGCCTCTTCCAAAATTGTGAATTTCATGGTCCCGGGGTCAGGGGTTCTTGTGTTAGTGCGGGGCTCTATTAATTACATCATGAAAATGCATAAATTCTTTGAAAATCTTCTCTGCTCCTGGGTATTAAACATACTAACCGAGTACATAGTTATGTTGAATAAGCGTGCCTCTTCGAAAATTGTGAATTTCATGGCCTCAGGGCCATGGGTCATGGGATTAGGGTGGGGGCTCTATTTCTTTTTATAGTGAAAATACATTAATTGATTTTCTTTAAAAATGTTCTTCTCTGCTCCTGAGTATTAAACCAATGAACTATGTACATAGTTATGATGAGGAAGGATGTCTCTTCCACATTTGTGAATTTCAGGGGCCCAGAGTCAGGGGTTTTGGTATTAGGTCGCGGCTCTAATGATTATATAGTGAAAATGCATGAATTCTTCGAAAATTTTTCCTTTGCTTCTGGGTATAATGCCAATGTTGTAAGTACATATTAATTATGATGAAAGGCGCCTACTCAAAAATGGTAATTTAAGGGCCCCTTGGTCAGGGTACTGAGGTGGGGCGTGGGAGTTACATAGTCTAAGAAAAATTAATGCTTAGAAATCTGATTTTTGGTATTAATCAACCATTTATAATGAAATAAAATTTATGTTAAGATTTCCAGAATTTTGAAATATGTGCCCGCAGGGTCCGTGGTTTCTGTGGGATTGGGTGCACAACTGGTTATAAAGTGGAATTACAATTGCTCTTTGTTACTGTGATCCACCTGTGGGTATTAGGTAACCAAAGTAAGCAAACTAAGTGTATAGCTATGATGAGCAATAGTGCCTCTTTCAAAATTTTGAATTTCATTGCCTTTGATTTAAAACACGAACCAATTCCATTGTTTAAAAAGTTGTCACATGATACTCAGGTGACTTATAAGGCCCGTGGGCCTCTTGTTTATTTTAAGTCTTTTTGATTTGGCTCCTGTATGGTGATGTTGGAAATGAATCTCACAATTCATGAAGGATGAATTCTGAACAAATGCAGAATTGTGGGTAGAAGATTTGCTACTCAAAGCATGGTTGTTAAAGGATTGTGATGAGGGACCGGTAACAGTTATTGAAGCAATGTCTATGTTTCTCTTTAGTGCTGCCAGTTTCGGTTAATAGCTCCTTTTTTATGATAAACTTCCCCATTTCTTAAGGCTCTTCTAAGGAACTTCTCGAGGGGACTATAGAGTTGATTTGGTGCAACTGATTGCACATCAATAAGTTCTTCTCTCCGCTCAATGCGCCTCTTAATGCTCCAGTCTAATAAAATATATCACAAAATGTAATACATTTTTATACCACATGGAGAGTGGGAGGGTATATAGTAATCGGAGTGTTTGTCCGTCTGTTACCCTTAGGGGAACCCAGCTCTTATCCGCAACTCCTCTTATACCACTGTATGAAATTTGATGAGACTTTCAGATTGATTGTATATTGTTTAACGTCCCTCTCAAGAATGTTTCACTCATACGAGGGGTGTTAGAAAAGTTCGCGGACAAGTTCTATTGTGAGCGCACTATTTCCACGAAACCGGTCAAACTTTCCAGATAAAATCTTTACCCTTTTTCCAATAAATGTACAAAAAATTGGTGCTCTCCGATGACTATTGAAAAATATGCAGCTTTTTTATTTTGATAAAACTTGCTTCACGGAGCATGCTACATTTTGGCACGTTTACATCACAAAGACTCTTTATCAAAATTAAAAATTGCACAATTGTACCGCAAAGAGTTTTATGATATTTTACCTGCCGCTAAAGCATTCATGAAACGTTACTGGGAGAAATTTTGAACTAAATTGGAGTGTATATGACTGTTTTATAGCCGTTTATAACTGATCAACGCTTAAAAACATAGCAAAAAATCGGAACGTCATTGAGCGTCATGGAGCATTGCACTACGTAAAAATTATGTATGCAGACTGGAAAAGGTTTAAAAAGAGATCAAAATGTTCAAGATGCTGCCGGGAATTTCCTACACCTACAAAGGACAAGTTTTCAAATGGTTGTAGCTTCATAAGAAGGGAAGGATTAACATTTTGAATGATTAACTCCATTGATACTTCAATATCCCCGTATCGCATGGACGTTGCGTTGCGCCTATATGGTTTTGCATAGTTTCCATACCTGATCGATTAATGCATAGACTTTTTAAAGATCTCAATAAACATCCGAATCAGTACAAAAGACATTATATAGAAGAAAAGTAACATGTTTTGATATAGATATTCATTTTAAAGAAGAAAAAAGATAAGAAAAATCTGAAGAAGTGAAAGATTTATAGAACTGCGACAAAGCTTAACCGGTTGAAATCTGGCTGTCACGTCGCCTTACGTCAAGTGATTGCTCCGTGAATCCCATGATCTTATAGTAAATATCGTTGTAAATTTTCAAGATTTTATTATATGGACCTGATTTTTTACATACAAATAAACAAAATGTAGGAATTTATTCAGACATAGGTCATACTTCACAGTACACAATAGATTTTCCGTAATTCAATGTGTCCGCGAACTTTTCTAACGACCCTCGTATAGAGATGCCACCACTTGCCGACGAAGAGCTGACATTTTTCCCTATACTTGGCAGTCGGGGCCATCGAGCTGGGAGGAATCTTTTTCGTGCCAGGACCTACTGCGACAAAGGACCTCGGTTAACACGATCTCATCCGGGAAACTGGTCTCTACGTCCCTCAGTGGGATTCGAGCAGAGAATAGAACAGAATAGAATAGAACCGAGCATAGAACAGACGCTCTGCGGCACGCGGGCGACGAGACTTTCAGAGAATCTTTATTACATTATGCCATTGGCACCTCCTATTTAACTTTTTGATCCCACAAATATCTTGGGTTTCCCATAAAAAAACCAGAAGTCTCTGTCGAGACTGTAGCTCTACTGGTTTGTATTTATAACAAAGGATGAGAAAAGAAACCATTGCCACCAGGCCAAAACTGTAGAAGGAGTAGCGTTTTAAAGGAATTTCACAGAAAATTCTTGTTTTAGTAACCATGGCAACACCATTCATCGAAATCAAAAACCGATGCAGTATTTTATGTATCATAGTGTTGTCTACTTGTTTGCCAAGTTATATTGAAATCAGACCAAAACTGTAGAAGGAGTAGCATTTTAAAGAATTTCACAGAAAATTCTATTTTTAGTAACCATGGCAACACCGTTCAACGAAGTCAAAAACCGATGCACTATTTTATGTATCTTAGTGTAGTCTACTTGTGTGCCAAGTTATATTGAAATCAGACCATCAGATCAATATTGTAGGAGTAGTAGCGTTTTAAAGGAATTTCACAGAGAAATCTATTTTTAGTAACCATGGCAACACCGTTCATCGAAAGGAAAAACCGATGCACCATTTTATATATCTTAGTGTAGTCTACTTTTGTGCCAAGAAATATTGAAATCAGACCAAAACTGTAGAAGAAGTAGCGTTTGAAATGAATTTCACAGAAAATTCTATTTTTAGTAACCATTGCAACACCGTTCAACGAAATCAAAAACTGATGTACTGTTTTATGTATCTTAGTGTAGTCTACTTGTGTGCCAAGTTATATTGAAATCAGATCAAAACTGTAGGAGGAGTAGCGTTTTGAAAAAATTAGGGTTGTCAAAATTGTCAATAATTGATATTCGAATATTCGATAGAAGTATTCGAATATATTCGAATATTCGATAAAATAGATTAAATATATAAATCTTCACTCTCCTGTCAAGTAGTATATTAGGTTTTATGGCATTATTTTGAAATAAAAACTCAAGTAGAGTGTGGTAAATGCACTGCAATTATATATTTTTTTAATTATATTTAATAATATATATCCAAAATGTAATGATTGTTTTTGGAAAATTCAAGATTGTCTTACTAAAGTCTACATCGATAACTCCTACAAACTCATACCAAGCAGAACAATTATCTAACGGTGAAACATTTAAATCAATTACTTTTTGCTAATCTTAATTTCCTGATAATGATTTTAATGATATTTACATAAACAAAGGGTCCGTGTGTTTACTGTAAAACTTTGTCCTTACAACAATACAAGCTGATTGTAAGTACTGGACACTATTATACCACTAATTAAGTGAACAAATAAATAAACTACTAAAATGGATGCACTCTTCACACCTTTCAGGTAATCCAAGAGGAGTGTTTTTTTTATTTTGTACAAACTTGATTCAATTTCTAATAAAACTTGCCCGGCTTTTTTTTCTCTTTTTAATGCTTGTATACTTAAAAACGAATATTCGAATCATAAATTCATATTCGAATATCAACTCATCGAATGAATATTCGAATATTCGTTGACATCCCTAGAAAAAATGTTTACAGACCGACGAACACCTTACTATCCTATAAGCTCTTCTGGTCTCTTGCAGTACATATATATTGACCTTGAAACATTCTACACCCCTAGGTTGTGTTTTTCTTGGTGCCGGTTGTTTGAAGAGATTTAAATAACTTGTTCATTTTTTTAAATCTGAACTTTCTTTGATTCTGTTATACATTTTGAGCATGTTGAGAGGGGTTGCGGGAGGCACAGGTTCAGGGAGGTCAGACAAAACACAAATGCTGAAGTTTTCAGTGATATTTTCTATTTTACTGATACATAACACGTGTTAATGTTGGAAATCGGTTGTTTCACAATTGAATTCATCAAACTCCATCACTAAACCAAATTCAAAGTGACCAAACTGATTCTGGCTCTGAGAACTAGCACTAGCCATGGTGTGGAAATATACATCACATTTACATACGATTAATATGTTTACGGTTACATCAGAAAGAAAATGAAACAAAAATGACAAGAAAATGAGCATTTATTTTTCATTATTGTTTAATAATTTGACTGACATGTCAATAAGCACTGTCAAAATACGTTTGTTTACATTTAGAAGTACTTTTAATAAAAAGTAGTCCCAAGAATGTTTATATTCATACGCGGGCAGATTACTTCAGGTGGGTTAGGAATTGACATGTTTACGAAGAAATTAAGAGCAGTTAATTTTAAGAGAAATAGAGAAAGAAATCTTTATTGAATGTAAAATTGATATAGACTTCTGACGGATGTTATTACGTAACGTGTCCTGCACTAGTATAAGAACTTGGTTGCTTTGATTTGTCGCATGCCTTCACTTCATTGTTTTCATCTCTGTTTTTGTGTCCTTATTTTGGCGTCTCTTGAACAAAATCACAATGAGGATTAAACAGGTAACAGAACACAAACAGGAGGCACCCTGAAACAAATGCAAACATTCCTCATTCTTATTACCTAATTAACTGTATTCAGATATCATGAAACTAGATGATATTATTAACAGTATTACTAACAGTACTAGTAATTGTAAACAATTATACGTAACATACAAACGCATAGTTCTATGTACAATTTATTATACCCCCCCTCCCCTTGGAAAGCGGGAGGATATATAGTAATCAGTATGTCCGTCCGTCTGTTACGCTTTGGGGTACCCATCTCTTATCCGCAACTCCTCTCATACCAATGAATGAAATTAATTTTGATGAAATTTTCACAGAATCTTTATAACATATTGCCTTCGTGCACCTCCTATTTTACTTTCTGGTCCGACACATATTTTGGGTTTACAATAGCAATACAAGGACAATCCCATTAAATTCATATTGGAGGCGGGGGTATCATCTAGTGAGCTCTTTGCTCATAGTACATCTACAGCTGTATTTAACATTGAATTAACTACTTGTACATGAACACAACTCAGATCTCATTAATTTGCAGCAACCTACGTTTGCTTCGAAATAAATAATCTGTATGGATAAGAGCAAACTTGCCATTCATATTTAATATAAAAGTTCTCTACACTTTAATTATTATATTTGTATTGATTGACAAGTATTTATCTTACATCGATCCCCGTTTGTTACTCCGCCTTTTAAATTCGCTATATACGTGTAACAAATGATGATGTATGTATAACAAAAGAAAATACACTTGTAATAAGCAGACTACAAATGTTGTCTTTCAAGGTAGCTTGTTCCCCAGAAATAGAAAATGCTCACAAAAGTATCTCAAAACTAACAATTAATCCAAGATATTTCTTCAAAGTAAATCTTTTTAGTTAATCATATAATATGAGGCAAAATCATCAAATCTCATATTATTCAGGAAATGTAAATTTATAAAGGATACTTATGTCAACTTTTTTCCATTACCCTTACTACAATTTATAAGGAAATTGAATCACATCAAGATGCATAAAAAGAACATTGTTGCATAAAGAAATTTCATGCTTTATGTTGAGGTTTTTAATTTAATTAATAATTTCACGATTTGTCATTCCTCGTTGAGGATATTCGTTATAGCTTCCCCAGACAACTTTTGTCCATAATCTTTTAGATACATGTTTATTCGAGTTATGTGAATCTTTTAATTTTTTTAAATCACTATGAATCAAAATCTGAATTGGCAAAAATGAACCCTGTACCTTTATGTAACTTAATGTTTTCCAATATATGGTAACATCCTTAAAATACTTGTTTTGGTCCTTCTGTTGTTCCTTTTGTCGTTGTATATAATCCTCTTTACGAGATTGAAGCTCACGTTTTACTACATCAAAGCATCCCTACAATATAAGGCAATCATTCAGTCAGTAACTCTGTTTTTTAACACTTGGACCCTTTTTTAATAGTCATTAAAGCTTCTTAGATACATGTATATTTATTTTTTTTGTTTGAAAAGTGAAAAGTTTTGTATTGTGATTCTGTCAGATGATAAAAAATCATATAACCCAGATTTCTTTATACATATAACTAATTCTTTTCATTGAATATATTTATTTGACTTTTTATGTAAGCATTGTTTCATTAACCATTTTATAGAAGCCTGACGCTACATATTCGTGACAACTCCCTTTTGTCAGTACAGGATTCTTTGCAGAGTAGCTTTCACAACAAGTCTTTGGTATTTGTGAGTTGGTCATCTGACAATCTCCAGCTGTTGTACACCATGGTGTATTGTCAAAGTCATTTGTGGTGGAGTTTATCGGGTTAACAGCACAACAATTACGCTGGAAATATATGAAATAAAAAAAAACCTTTTAAAACTCAATTTGGCCTCATGATCGAGAAATAAGGAAAAAATCCGCCAACAATTAACTTCAGTAAATAATAGCATAGTAATTATTTGAAAAACAATTAATAGTACATGTAATAATAATTATATATGGATTTTGTAAAATACAATATTTTCTCTTCAACTTGATTTATTTCTCAAAATAGTCAGTTGTGCCGATATTCAGTATACTTTTGAAATTTAAGCCCCAAACGATTTGTCATAAGACATGAAAATATTAACGTTACAATACATTTAACTTTTTCCTACTTTGACCTATTGTTAAAAGTATCTGTTTTCGTCCATCGTCGTGCGTCGTTCGTTACTTGTTGAACATTTTAGTTTCTTCTCTGAAACCACTCAATGAAATTTAAAAATTGGCATAAAGCATCTTTGGTTGAAGGGGAACAAAAATGTCATGATCCCTCTTCCCCGGAACCCGAGGGAAGGTACCAAAACCACTATAATTAAAGCAATCTTTTAAAATCTTCTTTACTCCGATCCTCGACGTCAAGCAGTCAAACTGTAGGCATGAGCATTGAGTCCTCTACCAAAATTGTGAAAATCATGGCCCCAAGGTCAGGGTAAGGCGGAGCCATATGGATTATTTTTTGAAAATGTATTATTGCTGTGAAAATCTTCAGAATCTTTGCTCCTGGGTATTAAACAAACAACCAAACAAAAATAAACAATGTCTTTCAAAATTCTTAATTTCATGTACCGAATCAGGGTTCTGGTTTTAGGGTAGGGCTCTTATGTTATTGGTAGTGAAAATGCATTAATTCTTGGAAAATCACTGATCCTGGGTATTAAACTTACTATATACCGGTATGTCGAGGAAGGGTGTCTCTTCCAAAAAATTGAATGTCATGGTCCCAGAGTCAGGGGTTCTGGTGTTAGGGCGAAGCTTTATTGATTATATCAATTTGCAGTACCTCTATGAAAAATTCCTCTCTGATTCCGGGTATTTAACTTGAAAACTTCATACTTATGATGAGCAAGGGTCATACTTATGATGAGCAAGGGTCCTTCTTCCAGAATTTTGATTTTCATTTCTATTTCAAGATATTAAAGTTCAAAATAACACCTGACTACTAGTATTTTAATAGTAGAACTTACCCCGATGAAAAATCTTAAGTTCCAGCTGTTAGATACATTGTTGTTTGTATCTGTTCTATCACTGGTATAATTTTTAGTCAGAGATGCATTCATATATCTCTTCAGCTTTATAAACTTTTAAGAAAAGTAATAAATAATAAATGAATTAAAAATGCATAAATAAATAAATCTATTGCAAATAAATATTTTCATGTCAAATTCTTCTTCAACTTGATATATAAGAAGGCGTAAACGTAAAAAACCGAGAGGAAAAAAACGTACCGACTCGCTGTTGTTCTGGATTTTATATACGGTGTCCTCCAAATTCCTTTGTTTGACTGATTGTGTTACAAATAGCACAATGGTAACAACGCCTAGCTATAATAATGATCAAAATAAATGTCACAAATTGAATATTAAAGGACAAGATATGGTAAGACACCTGGTTTGGGTGTCTTTTAGAATGATGCAACAGTTTATAAATTGAAAACCACTAAATGAGTATTTGTTATAAGTTATGAGATACACAAAGATCACAGGAACGTCAGAAAATAGGTAAATTTCCGAATTTTCTCATTTTTAGCTCACCTCAACGAAGTTGGGGGAGCTTATGTAATACCCTCGGCGTCGGCGTCGGTGTCGGCGTCGGCGTCCCGGGTTAAGGTTAAGTTTTTTGGAGCAGTTTTCTTTTTAAGTACTTCTATGTCCTATATTGATTAGACATGCATGGAAGATGGTTCTAGTGTGTTTCATTGTACCAGTCAAAGTTTCAGATGGTGCGATTTTAGCAAAGGAATGACCAGGTTCATGTTTTTGGAGCAGGTTAACATTTTTGGTGCAGTTTTTGGTGTAGGTTTCATTTCCAAGTAACTATAAGCCCTATGTTAACCAAACTTGCATGGATGATACATCTAAGGATGCATACTACCGGGCTTGCTTCGGATGCTGAATCTGACCTACTTTTTCCGGTTGAGTGAACAGGTTAAAGTTTTTTGGTGCAGGTTTCATTTCCAAGTATCTGTAAGTCCTATGTTGACCAAACTTGCATGGATGATACATCTAAGGATGGATACAACCAGGCTTGCTTCGGATGCTGAATCTGACCTACATTTTCCGGTTGAGTGAACAGGTTAAAGTTTTTGGTGCAGGTTTCATTTCCAAGTATCTGTAAGTCCTATGTTGACCAAACTTGCATGGATGATACATCTAAGGATGGATACTACCAGGCTTGCTTCAGATGCTGAATCTGACCTACATTTTCCGGTTGAGTGAACAGGTTAAAGTTTTTGGTGCAGGTTTCATTTCCAAGTAACTATAAGCCCTATATTGACCAAACTTGCATGGATGATACATCTAAGGATGGATACTACCGGGCTTGCTTCGGATGCTGAATCTGACCAACATTTTCCAGTTGAGTGAACAGGTTAAAGTGTTTGGAGCAGGTTTCATTTGCAAGTAACTTTAAGCCCTATGTTGACCAAACTTGCAAGGATGATAAATCTAAGGATGCACACTACCGGGCTTGCTTCGGATGCTGAATCTGACCTACATTTTCCGGTTGAGTGAACAAGTAAAAGTTTTTGGTGCAGGTTTCATTTCCAAGTAACTATGAGTTCTTTAATGACCAATCTTGCATGGATGATACATCTTAGGATGCATACTACCAGGCTTGCTTCGGATGCTGAATCTGACCTACATTTTGTGGATGAGTGAAAATGTTAGTTTTTGATGTATGTTTCATTTCCAATTAACTATGAGCCTTATAATGTGCAAACTTGCATGGACGATACATCTTAGGATGCACACTAATGGACTTGCTTCGGATGCTGAATTCGACATATATATTTTTCAGATAATAGACTAGGTTAAAGTTATGGTTGCAGGTCTATTACCAAAAAACTTTAAGGCTTTTATAACATTATATTTACATTTGCAAATGTTTTCCTTTATATAACACTACTGAAGGCAAGCGTTTTTATAACTGTGTAAATACAGGTATGGGGTCAAGAGGTCATAGATGTGCGTTTGGATAAACGTTCGACGTAATTTCTCTGTGACGTCATAAAGGGTCGACGCGCGTTCAGTGGATTACATACATGCCGTTGGGTTCGAAAAATTAACGCATTTCACATGTTAAAAGTAACAATCAGGCAAATATAAGGTATGAATAAGTCACAAATGTAAATATAAGTAATAAGGTATCATTTTTTGAGTTTTATTGAGATGTAAAACGGGTTGGCACATAATCAAATCTTCCATAAAGCCCTTCGGGCTTTATGGGATTTGATCACGTGACCAACCCGTTTTACATCTCAATAAAACTCAAAAAATGATACCTTATTTCTTAAGTATAACCCAAACTTGCACAAATGTTGCATCAAGAGATGAAAACTCAAATTTGCTTTAGATGCTGAATTACATTTTCATGAAGAAGAACTACTTTAAATTTTTTATGTTGGACTACTTCAAAGTATCAGATCAAAATTGCTTAGATATTTTCATTTTTGGAATGTACATTTTTTGTTGGTTAATTGTGTGACTTTGCCTTATTTAAAGACAACATTCGTTGAGGTGAGCTCTGTAATCTCTGATTACCTATGTTTATGCAAATGACAAAGAATTTTACAGCACATTTTCTATCAGAAAACATAGAGTATTAGCTTGCCTATCTACCATATTCATATATTTCATACACTAGTATCAAATGCATTTGGGGTCTTAAAATCTCTGATAGGCAAGCTTGTGGTCTATGTTTTCCGAAGTGAAAAGTATCTCTTTGAAGATATTCAACCAGATTGAGGAAATTCGAGAAAACTTCCTATTTCTGCACCCTCTTCTGCCCTCCGTGTATGCTTTTAATTGATATGAGTGCCGGTTTTAAAACAAGCATCAATTTATTAATTAACTAGTTATTAACTACAAACTATCACAGCCTGAATTGTGTTCTAATTTTTACATCAAATACGGAGCCAGATTAAACGGTTACCATACCTTCTCCATTATCTGGTATCAATTTCTTTACATTCCGAATAAAAATATGTCTTCACATTTTTTTTTCATGAATAGGGTATCGCTAGCCCATTTTGCTGTTAAGAGTGTATTATATACATGTAATTTACAGAAGAAGACGATACGTTTCTGTAGAAAATTAAAATCAAAGCGTTTGTGAGTGGTCACTAATTTGCGTCACAAATCCTTTAGCAAAAACATCAAATAATCTAGCTCTGATATTTTGAATTTCTAGAAAAAATACTTATAGTCCTTCTTGAAAAAAAAAGTCATTCTGTTACAGGTGATTTTAATATATTGTCACAAATGGTCATGAACACCCAGCCGCTCAAAAGAATGAAAATGCTTACACCAACAATACAAATTGCCAAAAGTACCATCCTTATTGATCTCCAACCTTCTTTGGCTTTCAGCAAGATCAGCAGCACTAGAACGGACATCAGAAGTTCAATACCAGATAAACTAATCGTTGATATAAAAACTTCCTGAGAGAATGCACTGTCTAATGGCTCATTGACAGGTACTAAATTATCGACATAGTGTACACCAATGCGTTCAAGGTCAGTGAGAATACTGTTGTCGACTGTTAATTTATGATTTCTGAGTTTAGGCAACAGAAGTATTGCAACGATCTGAAAAACGCAACAAAGCAAATGCATGTAGTGCTATTTCATAACAGTATTTTGTTATAATCCAACATGTTCAATAACACAAGGAAATAATATTATTTTAAAATTGAGTTCTGGTTACATCAAACGCAATGCATACTTACAATGACTGCTGCATTTATCAACAGGATTAAAACGAGCGGTACCGCTGTCACCTTAAATAGAAGGAAAATGCACATAAACCAAGTGAACTATAGTATTTTTTACGGTTTATTTTGTAGTTCCGACGGGAAAATAGAAAATGGTATCATGGAATATATGGAGAAAACGAACAGTATTCAAGAGCAAACGTTCAATAAACAATACGGATTAGGAGTACAGTAAGCACGACCACGAGGAGTTAGCACCCCCTGCCGACCGCCCTCAATCATCGTGTGCTCCTTGACACGATCGTTTAACAGGTCTGGACGATTTCTAAATAAGGAAGTCAAGAACGATAACCGTGAATTGCTATTAATACACAGAATAAACAAGGCACTAATCCTTCTGACCAATCAGATAACAGCATTTAGACAAACCCATGAGAAGATAAATAAAACACGTGGTTTTTAAGTTTTTGGCTCAAAAGATTTTTTTAGAACAAACTTTTTGTAAACTTTATGCGCATTTGGAAATAATATAATATTTATGACAATTCTACCGTGAACAAACACGACTTGAAAGCTTAGAATACGTTTTAAGTGGGATTAAAAAATCTGTCTCTAGGAGGTAGCAATCCCAAAAGTTTAACTTACGGTAAAAAAAAAATGATAAAAATACGGTAAATTTTCAGTTTTTAGAGCCTGACATAAAAGTCTTACCGAAAAGATATCAGTTTTTATTATATTTGAGTGTTTATTACAGAATACTGGTAGTCCATGCTGTTTCTGATATGAGGGGTAAGATATTGGGATAAAACGCATTCATGTATAATTACAGGATTCTCTTTTCTCCACGTTATGCGCCTTTCCTTATGCCCATTTAAAGTCTGCATAGCTAAGAATTCGGCGCTCATGAAACCCGTGATAATTCAAAACTATATGTGTATTATAGTCCATACGATAAACACTTGTGTGAGTTGATCTATACACATGGAACTTAAGCATTATCGATGAAAATCCGACGGCTAAGCAAAATTATATTTACCATCATATAATATATTCTGGTAAATGTTAAAATTGAACTTGATAAAAACTTGCTGGTGCGATCTATACCTCTGTAAACGATTACATTCTATCGTGTATTATTTTTTTTTTCTTTACCGAGATAAAAATGTCAAGGTTGTTCACGGTAAAAATGTGGGGAATACCTTATTCTTCAAAAGTTTTCGTCTTACTTCTACAGATTTTCTGTTAAAAAAATCTTTTTGAGGAAAAAAACAAAAGCACGTGTTATTTTTTTGTTCTTTTAAAATATGTTTTGGGGTGTGTAAAAATGCTGTTGTCTGATTGGACAGAAAAATTGTTACGTGTACTTGATGTACATTTATAGCAACTTTCGGTTATCGTTCTTGACTTCCATATTTAGAAATCGTCCAGACCTGTTCAATCAGTAACCTCGTCATTGCCACACAAAATTTTGTCACAATACACATCGGAAAAGACAGCTTTGATATATCATTTATGATAATTTTAATAATTTTTTTCTGTTATATATGGGTTATGTAATGCATAATAATTTCCCATATCTTATCTTTTTTTAGTATGAAAAAGGAAGTAACCTATTTGTTTCTGTTAGGGAGTTGATTAAAATACCTAATGAAATCCCTTGAAACTAGAAAACGTTGTGACAAATTCAATCATTTATTGTCAGTTATTTTTCAAACTCGGAACGAATTAAAAGTACAAAGAAATACATATACAAACCTTCTTAAGTATAGTCATTGTGTGCATGCCTTCTATAACTGAAATCTATGAACGCCTAGAAGTGTCTTTTTCCTGTTAAAACTATGGTAGAAGAAGGGTCGCCATATATTAGAAGAAAATGTCTGGAGTTCGCCTAACCGGCCAGATCATGCAAACTTATTTGGCCTTGATGCTTATAAAGACCGGTCTATCGCTGATAAATTAAATCTTTAAAAAGGCCCATAAGCCGCGCTCCCTTGGCCATATTTGTCCAAAAAAAATAAGAGTTTCTGTTTAACCATTGCATGATTAGATAAATAAAATCAGTAAAGAAAACTATATGGATTGAAAAAGAATGTAAAATAAAGACTAGGTATCTCAGGAACACAGTTACTTCTAAATCACTAAAGCTAAGATGCACAAGAAATCAAGCCAATCGAAGAATCCAATGTTAATGCTGAATCCTGGGGAATAGTAGAGGGGCAAAATTATACGGGATGCAAATTTTAATCTCTAAAAAGGGAAGCTTTCTAAAGACATTGATAAATCCTACTAGTGGACCTCCATATATAGCAACTGTTATCTTCTACAAACATGCACTGTTAAACAATTAATTTAGATATCAGTATACATGTATCTTGACTTACAAGTGGATTATATCAGTTACGCAATGCCTCTTGAACGAAGAAAATACATGAGTTGAAACAGAATTTTTTTTCAAATGCATTCTATATAAAAACAATGGACTTCTATTCATAAAATAAATGAAAGTTTTATTTGATGTCTGTTGCATAAAAAATACTAACTAACAAACAAAAAACGACAAAACAAACAAAATACAAACAGACACATGTTTAGGCCCAATTATTCTCCCAATATTTTGTGAATTAAAAATAATTGAATCTATTATTTCGAATTCACATTTTCAGTTTTGATATAATTTTATTTATAAATACCAGCCATTGGTTTAATGAGATCTGAACAGAACAGTCAATTTATGATCAGGAAATGACACTCTTCCTGCTTTCATACTTTTTATAAAGGAACTAGTGTGACTTGTCATCTTTACATGGGTCATACAAACAAGCGGAAATGCATGTTTACCCTTTTAAAACTATCATTTTTCGATTTATTTTCAGTCAATATAGGCACAGACTGATACAATGATGTAGAACAGGAATACTCATAACATATATTGACCAATCTTCAAAATTTTATTTTCATGCCGGATCGTTAACTGCGTAATAGCAAAGACCACTGGATGGAGCAAATAATGGGATCAGGTGCCTAGGGGGAGAAAACATCATTCGACAGGTCCCAACCACCATGAGCCCTTCGTATTGTTTTTGAATAGTTTCTTATGAAACTCCAAGCTATCCTTCGAAAAAGTTTTACAAAACAAAAATATTTGAAAATCTCATAAGATTCTTCATCATTTTATCTCTAATAGTCAGAGACCAGAAGAGCTTATGCGATAGCAGAGTGTCCGCCGACTGTCCATCTGTCTAGCTGTCCGTTAACAATTTTTCAAAACAGTACTCCTTCAATTTTGGTCTGAATTCAGTGTAATTTAGCGCACAATTAAGCTATTCTAATGCCCTGTTCACACGAAGAGTTTAATTCGAAATAAACGTAAATTTACTGCGAATTGGCTTCGGAGAATTTAATGCGAATTAATTTAATTCGAATTAGTTTACTGCGCATTAATAGCCATTCTCTGTAACCACTTAAACTTCGTTGCCACACATGGTCATCGATTTTGATGAAACTTCACCCATGCTTAGTACTTGACACCAGAAACAAATATCAAACAAAATTTTGTTGCTATGTGTCTTGGTTGCTATGGCAACAGCCGGAAAAGAAAACAAACCATTCTCACAAAAACATGACACCTTGATGTCACTTATACTGTAAAGAAACTGTTTAGAATATATCTCTAAGTAATGGTAACCAAAGGTACATTTGGAATACATTTAAAATGCTGAAATATGCTAAAAAACACTCCGTATACACTAATGGTAGGTGTTACATGCTCAAACTCAATCAACGACTTAAGAAAAACAATGAAAATGTTTGACCTTAAGTATATAAGTATAAGCAATATTATTCTATTAATAACTTATATGGTTGCCATGTTAAAACAGTGTAACAATACAAAACCAGTAACTAAGATTGGTTTAATGCTACTATCTTGAGGAAAAACATGAAAATTCAAGACTGGCAAATATGCATCCTAAGGACCTTGCAACACCAAAACCATAAGAAAAATTGGGTATAATTGCTACTTTGTAGTGTTACCATGGAAATAAAGTACCAGTGCTTAAAAGTGAATTATTTTTCGCTGCATTAAGAATTAAATTGCCATTTAAGCAAGAAACAAATTAAAGTACTCAGCTTGAATAGTACTTATCTGTTAGAACTGAAGTTGAATATCATATATTGATAAAATTTGATGAATAAAACAACACTGTTGCTATGGTTACCAAGAAGGGAAAATGTTCGATTTTGTGAACTTTATATCAATATTAAACCCTGTGAGCCAACTTCTTGCACCCACTTAGAGATTGAATGATAGTCAAAATTAAAAGTCAAGTTAGCTGTTAATAAATATCAATCATAAAAGTTTTGGGAATCTACATTTAAGGGTACGTATCTAAGGAAAGAAAATATTTTTCAGGTTTTTAAGCATATATTTTCTGTTTATTTCCATAGCATCGCTCTATTTAACGAATCTAATCTGAATTTTTTCAAATGAGAAAACTTGTAGCACACCAACATCTTATAAAATTGATCATTAGTTATGAGGAAATGTGCTTTATTTAAAAGATAGGATCAGATTTAAACATACAGAGTGTTACTTTGAAGGCTCTCTGTGGTATAAAAACCTTGGCAACCATTGCCAACCAAAATGAAATATATTTTGTTCTTGGTATATGTTTCAAGGCTCTTTTTTCAATTATTTGGTCACATTTCATCCTATAATTGCTTTTTATTTTTACGTGTATGGCTTTATAAAATTCAATGAATATTTTTTTTTACTTTTGAATACTTTGTTACCATAGTAACATACGTAATAGTTGATTTACCAAACATGTTTATTATGCATTTCAGACATATGACCTTCAGCTTTTGGAAACAGTCATTGCCAATAATTTGCTTTGCCGCAAAGGTTAACTATGGGGCTCTAAACATGTTAAAAAATGCCATTTTTCGAACTTTAAGACATGTTGCCATGGTAAATATAAAACATAGCAACCAAATTTTGCATGATTTCAGTTTAGGGTATCAATGACTTTTATCATAGAGAGTTTGGAGAAATTCTGAGACTATGTGTGCCACAGCTCCTATATAAAATTTCGAATCATTACAGAGAATGGCTCTTAAATTATTTAGCATTAGCCCTGTGTGAACACTAAGCGAAGCTAATTCGAATTAAATTCTGACGCATGCGTAATGGCAAAATTTAGTCAAATGCCACTTGTCGGTGGTCAGCTATAGGTACTTGTGCAATTTTTGAGTGAATTATTACTAAAAATAGTAGTTTCTGTGAAATTCTTTTTAAATGCTTCTCTGATGAACGGTGTTGCCATGGTTACTTAAAATAGAAGTGTCTGTGAAATTCCTTTAGAACGTTATTCTTCGTATTATTTGGTCTGATTTCACTATAACTTGGCACAAGTACATTTAGACTACACTAAGATACATAATTAAGTGCATCGGTTTTTGATGAAAGGTGTTGCCACGGTTTCTAAAAATTGGAAGTTTCTGTGAAATTCTTTTCAAACGCTAATCCTCTTACAGTTTTGGTTTGATTTCAATATAACTTGGCTTACAAATAGACTACACTAAGATACATAATTAAGTGCATCGGTTTTGATTTCAATGAACGGTGTTACCATGGTTACCAAAAATAGAAATTTCTTAGAAATACTTTCAAATCGCTACTCCTCATACAGTTTTTGATTGATTTCAATATTGACTGGCACACGAGTAGACTACATTAAGGTACATAATTCTAATATTTATTGCTTCCTGTTGCAAAGTTTCAAATTCAAGTACAAATTTCCTTGTTTTTACGAACAGACCAAATACTTCTGCATTCAATTAAAAGGTAGCGCACGAGAGAAAGAATATCTTCCAGAGGATAAATTATCTTGAATTCCCCTGAAGTTTATAATAATTTTCATTGCTGTGTTTTATTTCATTTAAACATTTTAAACTTCATTTCCAAATTTTATGATAGTTGCGTTAAAAAATATTAATTACTATTCAAATGTATTTTGCATTGTTCGAGGTAAAAAACCCAAGTGTTCATCTTTAGCTCTATTAACTGTATTCTGCGTATAAATGATTGTTTGCCTTCAAGGATATATTTATTATATGTTTAAAAATGTAAACTGCCTGCCGTAAGAGAAATATCTAATCGGGGGAAACTTCCTTTTCCATTATCTTTTTTGTTTTTTTTGTTTTTTTTTTTTTTTACAAAATATTTTGTTCAAAGTTTCCTTTTTCCTCAGTTTTTTAATATATAATTTTGTACTTCCTTTTCTCGATTTTACACTTCACCACAGGACTTTAGATCTTTTTTTTATCCAACTACAAAAATTTAGGACAGGTGTAAAAAATTTACCCCATTTTTTTGGTTGAATCAGACTGAAGCAATCAAAGGTCTGTGCACATAACTACATTATGTAATTAATAAACGTTTTGCCACATTTGTCAACCTTTCATTTTTATTATAGATTATATAAAATATAATGTATAATTTTAATTTTGACATACATTGTACATGTATTTTGCACTATCTTCCGTGATTTAACCTCAGGCTCGTCACTTTTAAACATCAACGAATGGAAAAGAGATTACGCTCCGCCCATTCTGTGACGTAAGCGGTCCAACATCTCATCGACCGGTCCAATATCTTACTCAGCGGTCCAATATCGATTTTTTATGCCCGCTCAGGAAAACATTAGAAATGTTAGACTTTTATCGTATAGATTTGTATAGGAACAAATTTTTAAAGGTATAACAATATATAGTACTGCATAATTTTAATTTCCTGGTTGTTCTCAATTTACAGTGTGTATCAACTTTACGCAAGTTGTTTTGCTATTAAATCCTTTCAGTATTTAAAAAAAAGATAAGACCTTTTTCAGGCTATAAATGAATTTTACTTTCTCGAAGAATGCCCTTAAAATATTTAGATTGTCATTATCTTGTGATTAGAAATTTTTGATACCACTTAACTGAAAAGGTCCGTGTAACACTTAATAATTCAATTTTTTTAAAGGTACTTGGACACAGATTTGAAGTTAATTTTTTCTCTATAATATTACGACTTATATGTTTTAATAGCATTTCACACAAAAATTAATTAAAATTCTTATTTCATTTATAAGTTATTAAAATTTTTATTTTTTTGGCGGGTTTGATTAACTCATCCTTGCATTTTCACAAATTTTAACTTTATTCTTAATCCTTAGGAAAAATGGCAATTTTGTTGAGTATTAATGAAAAATATTAATACTATAATCCAGAAAATTAAGAGTAGACATGTTCGAAAGCAAAACAAACACACAATGTATTGTCAGTCCGTTCAGTTGTGGTGAGCAGACTTTGGCAATTAAACGCACCCGGTGAATCGTAAACACCAAACAATAACACGCTCTTGCCTTGTTTACAAAAACTGTGTACATAACACGAGTGTGTTCGATTTGCTAAACTCTGTACACAACGGAATGACGATACTTGTGAAGGAGTTTTGCTTTCTAACATTTCTACTCTGGATTTAAGTTTTAATATTTCCCAATAATACACAACAAGATTGCCATTTTTCCTAAGGATAAAGAATAAAGTTAAAATTTGTGAAAGTACAAGGATGTGTCAATCAAACCCACCAAAAAATTTAAAGTTTTAATATCTTTTTAATGAAATAAGATTTTTAATTAATTTTTGTGTGAAATGGTATTAAAATATATAATTCGTAGTATTATACAGGAAAAATTAACTTCAAATCTGTGTCCAAGTACCTTTAAATGATTGAGAGTTTTGAAATGTTAATCTATTAAATTTTGAACATTTAAGGTAAAAATCTAAAAACTCAAAATGTTAAACCTGTTTTGAAATTTGAAAGCTTAGGTTTTTGAACTAAAATATTAAATTCCAATATTATATAATATTACATACTTAGTAATAAATACAGGATTTTTGCATATGCGATATGGCTGACGTCACAATAGCCGTATCAGCCCTTCAGGGCTGATATGGATTTGCGGGGCTAATATAGGTTATCAGCCCTGCAGGGCCCCTAGTAAATTAAACCTCAAAAAACAGTACTTGTGATCACACACATATTTTGTGGGTTACGTAATTCTCTTAATTTTAACTTTTTTTGAATGTAATGATAATCTAACTGATAAATAATAGATTATTTTCAAATTACGGATCGGGGACATTTGAAATAGAAGTACATGTAGAAACAATTCCACACCATATGAGACAAAAGACCGTGTAAATTGTAAGAATTCCGTGCATGATTATTTACTTATTTTCTTCTCAACTTAATGTGTTCTGTATTTTATTACTAAGTATGTAATAAATATAATAAAACATACCCTTTTACACATCACATCCTGTATCAGCCCTCGACCAATATCAGCCTTCGGGCCTTCGGCCCTCTGGCTGATATTGGTGTCTCGGGCTGATACAGGATGTGATATGGAAAATGGTATGTATTATTCTCTATATAACAAATCAGTTTGAGTTTTTGAAAGTTAGAAATTTGAACTTATATATTAACATTTCAAAACTCAGATTCATTTTTGAAACCCAGAATCATTTTAGAAATTTAAATTGTTAAGTGTTACACGGACCTGAAAACATTAAGTATACGGTATCGCTGTACCTTATTCTTGAGGCAGTTTTGTTGTGTTTACAAAAAAATTTTATTAGATTTAATTTTTCAGTTTTGAATGGAAAGAACTAGAGATTTCATTGGTGGAGACAAGAATCAATTAGGCATGAGATTGCAAATTAGCTGCCGTTGGCTTGTATACGTACATGTATACAGCTTCCAACATGCGGTCGTTTGTCAGTTAATAAGTGTTATGATTAATATCGAATCATAGCCGTTAGATTTTGTGGTGGCAGACATTTCAGGGAGTCGTAAAACCTAGTTTTTCTCTCTAGCCTTTTTGTACGTATTTGGACGCTACCATTACAAAAATTGTGTATCTATTTCTGTTTGTATTTTTACATAATTTACATAAATCCAATAGTTTTTTTTAAATTTTAGATCAAATAAGGAGTTGTTGGTGTATGACCTTTTCCGTGTTGAATATGTTTAGGACTCGATAACCTCTGTGGTTTTAGAATGTTCGTTTTTATGTCGAATCTGTCCCTTATTCTACAGCCCATTGCCTCGATAGTCTTCAATAACAATTAGTCTAATTAAGTGATTAACTGAGGGGAAACGTCGTTGTGGTTATGTTTTATAAGCTAGCGAATGCATTTGAACCTGTCAGAAATTAATTTTGAATTTAAATTTATTTGATCGACCTTGCAGTTGGAAAAAAAATCTGATTTTTTTAAAACTTGGAAACAAAATATATGAATTGCAACCCGAACTATCAATTTATGCTATTTCAAATATTCACATGCGTGAAATATATTATATTAACTTAAAATTAATTTAATATTTTTTCAAATTTTGCTCCATATTGCTTTATATTCTTTTCCACGTACAAAAGGTTCATTTTCTCTGTACACCGATTATTTGCATCATGTTTGACAGTTGCATATCATTGCAATTGAGAGGCTATAGGACCTTAAGGGTTATCCGAGTATAATACAACACTTAAAGAACCATAGGGTACAAAGTGAACTGAGAGATGAAGGTATGTTGCCCAAAATCAAGAGATAAAAGATAATCAGGTTCAACGAGATAAATAGTCTACGCATATCACAAGTATGAAAGAGACACCTTTCATTTGCTTATCATAACTGTACTTTAGTTATTTTGTGAAATACCCAGAAACAGCTAGAGAAGATTTTCTGTCTGCAAAGATTTTCAAAGAATAAATGCATTTTTACCATATATTCAATACAGTCCGACTCCAGCACCAGAACCCCTGAACCAGTTGTGACATTCACAACTTTGGAAGATGTACTTTTGCCCATCACAAAGATGCACTAAGTAAGTTTTTTAATACCTAGGAGCAGTAAGAAAAATCATGATAAAATACTCTTCAAACTTCATGTATTATCATCTATATATAATCCTGCCATAGCACCAGATCCCCTGATCCTGGGACCATAAACTTTTCAATATCAATAAAGGGACATGAAATGTGTTATCTTTGTAACTCTTCACTAATTTCTTCTACTTGCCATAATTCGTTAAAATTGGTTCAGTGGTACAAGATCTAAGAAGCTGATGTTGGTCAAAAACGAATAGAAAAAGGCCACCTGAGTGACACACTTTACCTTAGAAATACATAATTCAAGTGTTTTACTGTATTATTCATGCTTAAAGTTATGTAATTGCCTAATAAATTTAATTTATATGTTAAAAAACACAAAGGCTTGAGACGATGGCATTGGCTTCTTTTAACTATTAGCTGGTTTTATTGCAGTTTTTTTAAAAATATAATTTCGAAAGCTATTGTGTGGCATAATATTGATATTGTTTCTTTGTACATTTACCTATATATTTGTATGAAATTAGTCTGCATAACTGATTCTAATATATACTCCGTCTTAATCTCTATCTCATATTTGTATGCTTATGTAATAAGACACTTTCCAGTGCTTCGAATAGCAGTAATTTTCCCATAGTATCTACGGACAAATTAATTAATATCATGTGCATCATTATGAAAAATTTTTAAAATAATAAGTAAAAAAATTCAAGTTTCAAATAAATTTTCTATATTTTTAAAGGTATTATGTAATAATTACCAACAGTATATTTTCTCGAGATATATTTTTATTGAATATGAATACTAATCATTTGCCGACAGAACATTACAGTGAACATATCTAGACAACTGAAGCATATCAATAAAAATATTCATTGAAAAAACAATACCAGTAAAGATACCAGTAGTTAATATGATGATAGCAAAACAATTATATTTTTTCATTTTTTCTTTACTT
Organism: Saccostrea cuccullata; assembly: GCF_032062105.1. NCBI lineage: Eukaryota > Metazoa > Mollusca > Bivalvia > Ostreida > Ostreidae > Saccostrea > Saccostrea cuccullata. Next base: position 164,106 of record NW_026925444.1, on the reverse strand, counting down.
CAAGGAAATTTCACAATAGTTCTTAATATGCGTTTCTCTCAGACAATTGATGATTTCTGGTTTCCCCCATGTACATTCCTTATCAAATCCAGTAACATGAGGCACTGGTCAGGACATCCTTTTACTGTGTCTGCCTCGGTGACTTGTCAAGATGTTTGAGCCTCTTCTTGTGCTGTCCGAACATTGAAAATGGGTTCATTCAATCTGTCATTCCAATCTGAAGAAGAGACCTTGGTTTAGCTGCTATACCAGTGCAGGCTGTTGACTTGTGTACTCCAGTTTTTGACATACTAGGGTTCGAAGTGCGCATACTCTTCTCAATCAGTTACTTCCTTCATCGCTTCTTTCCCTTTGATGCCGCCTGTTGCAGATCGTGGATGTATTTTACTTTCTCGGCTATCATCTTTAAGATATTTGTCATTTTCACGGCTTCTGAAAATTTTGCTGCCATTTCTATGGTATTTTGTTGAGCGATCGTTTACGTAACTATTTAAGCCCAAGTTATAATGCTTCTATGTAGCTGAATTGAGGTAAAGTTGTTAACATCCCGTCTTTTTATACCTCAGTGGTAAAACAGAAAGGATCTCATTGGTCGAGAGAGGAATCAATTAAACTAAAGCAGAACTATGCCGCTGTTGTGATTTATTGTTGTTGGTTTGTAATCATTACTTTCATTTATTTGTATCCGCATTTTCTGTATATTAATTAACACTGTTATGCTTCACTTCTTGCCACATTTAGCGAATAACATGTTGATTAGCCTATTAGTCTGCATGAAAACATCCAATTCTCTTTTACTATTAAATAGAACCAGGTTTCACATATTAACGATTTCGTTTGTTATTTTTTTCCATTTGTTTGTATCCGCATTATTTTACCTTTATTAATAATGTTTTGCCTTAAGTCTCTATATATATTTAGGGTACAACATTTTTGGGAGTCAATTAGTCTACATGACGACATACAATATTTTATTGATAAAACCTGGCTAAACAGATTAACAGCTATTATACATACCTGTATTTATTTTCATGCATTCATTCTTTTTTAGATGTTTTTAATTTCTTCTCGTCATTCATTTTGAGGAAGTTTAGAAGAATATTTTCAAAACAAAAATATTAAATAAATCTCCCTTCTTGGTATTATTGAAACTAGTCTACCCTTTAAATAGAATGTACAAAGTGTGTTGTATATTTATTATATCGAACGGTGACCACGCTAAAAAAATCCTGTTAACAAAAACAAATATGAGCAGGACACAATTGGAAATCCCTGGACAGGTTCGTATGAAGAAACTTTGAATAGTTTGGTGGACACAACCCTACACTTTCACTGAGTTGGGGGCACTATCAACGACCCAAAATTCCTTGACAGATAAAAGATCTTTAGACATTATTTTTAAGGGGCACGGGTATATCGGCATAACTGTAGGGGTGGGTGCGGTCCTCAAGTGCCCAGTGCCTATGGTCATTTTGGATACACCATACTTAGAAGGTATCTACCAGATACCTTTGTTATGAGAGCCACATGTAGAAGAATAGCCCAAGATTTTGATATTTTAAGTACAAGTTTTCATGGTTTTCCTGGCACGTAAAATATCAAAATAGTGAAAAAAGCTTGCAAAACGTCAGATATTTTGGAGTAGCAGACGGAGTACTCCGCAGCCAATGGATGGCTGCACGTAAGGAATTGCGTGAAGTTTCCACCAAAATAATCTTTCTCAACAAGTATTTTTTTTAATGGCGGGAAACTAGAAGTTTTGTTATTAAATTACATTAAATGAAAATTTGAAGTTAAGGAGTGCAAATCTGTTTTCATGCGCGGGATAAGCAAGGTTTCTCAAAACTCCGAGGACTCCTTTCTTTTGAGCTAATACATAAAATACAACAACAAATTAAACTTTTGTCTATTGCTCTCTGTTTATTGTTGGTGTATATATTTGCATGTTACATTATAAAGTTGTGTCAGTAGGAGATAAAATGAAACAAACATGTTCTCAAAGTTATAAAGTGTAAAAGTTGGGTTTTTTTTTTTACATTTGCTTTCGCTATTTTTCAAGCTTTTTAATATGATGAATTTTATATTTCATCAGTGATTTTTCACCTCAGGTATCTTTTGTGAATACTAAATTCCGTCACATGACGTGTAAGGTACATGTAGCATGTTATGTACTTACTAGTACTAGTTCATCGAGGCATTGATTTACAGTTTATCTGTACTTAAGTAGAGATGAAGATATTGTTTATTTCGTTTTAAAACCTCTGTGAAATAAGAACTGGTATCATTTACATAATAGAAAGAGTAAAAGAGATCACGTATTTTTCTGTCTTTACATGTCATTGTTTGTCTTATTTACAACCGATACTTACATTAAAGTTTATTTATTATTAGAGCCTTGTTCCTGAAGAGTTCACAGTGGGAACGAAATAAAAATAATGAAGGCCCTTTTGAAAAGTGTTAGATGCGTCAAAATTATTCATGGGCATAATTGAATTTTTGCTATAAAATATTTTAATCAAGAATTTTTTTTAAAGATTTGACGTCAGCAGTATCTTTAACCTTTTTTATGACTGTCACACTGAAGCTTTCATTATGTGAAAGCAAAGAATAAAAATGATTCATATACAGTTTTAGTTGGATTTGTTTTTTTGCCCCCCCCCCCCTCCAAATATTGTGAAGTGAGTATAAACATTAGTTTCCTTCTAAACATGAGAAGCTTAAAGGAAAAGAACTCGTAAATCCTTGCCTTTAGAAGAAACGGAGTGTACATGCTCTTTCTAATATGGAAGTGGTTATAACGACATAATATACTGGTGGTTTTACATCAGTAACTGATAATTTTAGTCATGAAAAGATTTTGCAGAGTGCATGACATGCTGGGAATATTTGACAAAAATGCACGTGAACATGGCGATTTGATTCAGGAAAGAGTTATATTTCCTCTCTTAGTATAAAAAAGTTACACTTTGCTATTCATCCCATGTTTTAAACCACTTTATTCCGTAGATTGCACTCATATACTAGTAGTTGTGAAATCACAATAGGTTTTGAGTAAAAATGATGAAGTAAAAGGTGGATTCATATACATGTATATATAAAAAACTGAGTAAAACACTGAAAGTGAAGTATAAACTATGAAATAAAAAGAATCTCCCATGGTTTGAAGTTCGATATGATTTATATCAAACTAGTTGTATGTTTTTATCCTTTCGCCGAGGGGCTAAAACATACATTCCCAAAAGGATCGGGAATAAAAACCAAAACAAATAGTTGAAAATTAAGTAAGGAGCTGATCCTAACGTCGCAGTTTCGAAACCACTGCAGGACGTGGAGACTGTTCGGATCCTTTGGATGAGACAGTATAAAAGTGTTGTCCTGTGTGGTACAGTAATAGGTGTTGGCACATGAAAGAATCATCGCTGCTCAATGGCCTTCAGTGCCGTTTGTTCTAATAGGTTTAATTTTGCAGCTGTTTGCCTCTATGAAACGAGCACTTGTACTATTTACATAATAGAAAGAGTAAGAGAGCTCACGTATTTTCTGTCTTTACATGTCATTGTATTCATCCTTGTCTTATTTACAACCGATACTTGTATTAAGGTTTACTTATTATTAGAGCCTTGTTCCTGAAGAGTTTCACAGTGGGGACGAAATAAAAAGGCCCTTTTGAAAAGTGTTAGATGCGTCGCAATTATTCATAGGAATTATTGAATTTTTGCTTTAAAAGATTTTAATCAAGGACATTTTTAAAAGATTTAACGTCAGCAGTATTTTAAACTTTTTTATGACTGTCACACTGAATCTCTTCTTATGTCAAAGCAAATAATAAAAATGATTCATATACAGTTTTAGTTGGATTGTTTTTTTGCCCCCCCCCCTCCCCCTGTGTGGTAAAAATATATTGTGAAGTGGCTATACATTAGTTTCATTCTAAACATGAAAAGCTTAAAGGAAAACAACTCGTATATCCTTGCCTTCAGAAGGAATGGAGTGTACAAGCTCACCCTAAAATGGGAGTTCTTATGACGACATACAAGCAACTGATGGGTATAAATCAGTAACTGATAAATTTTTGGCATGGAAATATTTTGCAGAGTGTATGCCATACTGGGAATATTTGACAAAAATGCACGTGAACATGGCGATTTGATTCAGGGGAGAGTTATCTTTCCTATCTTAGTTTTAAAAAAGATTACGCTATTTATCCCCTATTTACTACTTTATTCTGTAGATATCACTGATTTGATATTTTTTGGTATCCCATAGCTGTAACGTCACAATATGTTTTGTGTGAAATGATTAAGAAAAAAGTGGATTTATATATGAAAACTGAGTAAAACACTGAAAGTGATGTATAAACTATGGGATAAAAAGAAACCCCAATGATTTGAAGTTGGATATGATTTATATCTAATTAGTTGTATGTTTTTATCCCTTTGCCGAGGAGCTAAAAACATACATCCCCAAAAACCACACAAATCGTTGAAAAAATAGGTAAAAGCTGATCTTTACGTCGCAGTTTCGAAACCACTGCAGGACTTGGAGACCGTTCCTTTGGATAAGACAGTATAAAAGCGTAATTGGTGTTGGCACATGAAAGAATCATCCCTGCTCAATGGCCTTCAGTGCCGTTTGTACTATTAGATTTAATTTTGCAGCTCTCTACCATCAAGTAGTGGCGTCTCCATATGAGTAAAAGATTCTCGAGAGGGACGCTAAATTTCAAACAAACAAGGTGTTTTTTTTTTTTTTTTTTTTTTTTTACACAAAAAAAAAAAAAAAAAAAAAAAAAACTCGCACAGATTACTGGCAAGGCACACACGATTGTTTCGGTGATGTCGAGCAGGTGCTTGAAATTCAAGTGCAGGTTCTAATCACCCCCCCCCCCCTCACCCCAACCCAGCGTATAAAAATCATCACGCCTTAAATTTTAATGAATTTGGTCAATACAGGAAGTTTACATATCGTTTTCAACTCATGGGAAAAAAAGTCAGCTCCTGTCTCGTGCGAAATTCCCGAATAGGGAGGGGAGGTTCTGAAATTATATTAAGTCAGCCATGTTTTCACATGAACCTCAACTTGAATACTTTTTTGAAAACTAGATTATTATGTAAATTCCTTTTTTTATTTAGTAACATTCAATAATCACCTGTACATAATGTTCATGTATTTCAGCTGATCATGATTCAGTATACAAGTGCATGCTCCAAGTACGACCAGTTTAATCTTAGACAGGCTAATGACGAATAAGTTGAAATTACAGAACATTTTCTTTTCTCGTTAATGTCAGCAGTTCGCAAATTCTTTGTCCTGTATAATGGCTTTGTTTGTATATACATGATTTAGACCAACTTTAAGGCAATTGTTATATTATATCATTATTGACTGCAAAACTTCAAATAAAGAAAAATGACGTTTGCTTTAACAGCCGACAGGATATAGCACCTGCTACCCCCTCTGGTGTTTTTAGGAATCCGTGTTTTTGTCCTGTCCACAATTTGAATTGTTAAAAGACTTCGTGAGATAGATCCTAGTTCATTATGTTAAACTTTTTTCAATCTATTTTAATTATATGAAGGTTCATTATGCTATATTGTTCTATTTTGTTTCAATGGTTAAGGAAAGAGATTTAATAGATGTCAAAGTTTAACAGTGATCATAATTAAATGCACATTTGAAGAAAACAAAGAATTTCTTCACTTTGATCATAAATAAAGAATTAATTTTCAAGGATGATTATTCTAAGTTTGTATACTGATCACTAACTTTTTTATTTCTTCGCCACAGAAAATGATTTCATGTTACAAAACCGGTATAAAAATCGATTGAAAGCACCGGAAAAATATTTTGATAAATAACAGAAATCAAGGTGAAGAGTACAAAGAGCACGTGTAATGTAGTACTCTTTGCCCTGAACTTTGCCGCTTTATCTCGATTCACCTTGTCAACATTACATACATACAAGGTACACACATACATATACCAGATTAGACTGATTGAGTAGCGTTAACTGCAGCAAAGTAGTGAAGACAAATTTCTGAACTTTCTGTACGCACGGCTCTGGTTAGCTATATATTTTGACCTATTAAACTTGCATAAAAGGTTTGTATCAGACCGACTGATTAGATCCATTAAAATTAAAGAATATTAATCTAAAAAGAATTCGTCATGATATTGAAAATTCCTCTTTATTGTCGTGCAAGTTGGTACATTGTAGATATATGTGTCAAAGACCAAGGTGTGGATATATTATATTATCAAAGATTAAATAAAAAATATACCGGTATGAAAACGGTGACAAATGTACATTAATATTTTGCAGATGTTCTATAACTAATGGTCTTATCTTATTATTGTTAAGTATGCAATGAAATATATCAAGATAATGAACAGTTCAAGCTCAAAAGTCCGTTAAACAATACAAATTTAGGAGCAAACACAGACCAGAGGTGGGATCAAGTGCCATTGAGGAATGAGCATCCCCTGCCGACCTGTCATAGTCGCTGTGTATTCAATTGCTGAATATGGAATCCCGTAATGGGGGCTCATATACATGTATGCATTAATTTTCACCTTTTCCCGTCATTTTTTGCATAGGAACCTTTTCTTGCTACATATATCCGATATAGCCTATATGGTATGAATATATTAAAAACAGGAATATATTTTTAAAAATGCATCTTGCAAGCAAAAATGTAATTTTGGAGTGATTTGAAATATAACCTTAAAAGAATGAGCACAAGAAAAAATAAAAATAAAAACCACACCGTGATATGTCACCTTAAAGATAGGCAATTTTATGATTATTTCTTAATTCTTAATTATTCAATTAATTTAGTTGCCAGTTTGGCGGATAAAGATATTTGTCTTCATGCTCTATACAGTCAAATTAATGATAGGCGAAACACATAATTTACATGAACTGTTTATTGAAACCCAAAGTTTGCATTATTTATTTCAACTAGCAATTAAAAAATCATAATGTACAGTTCCAAACATTATAGATAAGAAATATTATTATACGAGCAATAACTTTTTAATATTTTTTCAATAAATGTAAGCATATCATAATGAAGTTTAATTTATAAAAGCACCTTTTTACCTTGTCACACTTCCCATAGTTTTATTCTGATATTCATATGTGTAACAAATATTCAATGAAAGCTTGTAAACCTTATTTGGTTTCGCGAGACGGTATGCTCGCGAAAATTTCATTCTCGCGTATAATACATTTCCTTAAGATTATATAGAGCAATGACCACAATTCGTGAAAATTTTGTCTCGCTAATAAAGAGTCAATGACTTTTTTTTTTAAGCCATCGCGAAAACTAAGTGATCTACAGTATTTGAAAATCATTTTTCTTGGGTTCCCCCTCCCCCTTCAACAAAAATGATTCTACGCTACTGGAGCAGTATGTGCAGAGTTTACTTATTTTCAAATATTCCAACAGACATCTGATGAAATAGACTGCATTAAAAATTCAGTGGATACAAGACGTTTACATACATGGTAATTTGAAATAAACTTTAAAATTTCAAAACTTTTCCTTATTTATATACTTTAAAGCTGGGGATCCACCGAAAATCTAAACTTAAAAATAGCAAAATCGTTCATCTTATTTGACCTTCAAATGAGTGGAATCATTAACGTTTTTCCATTAAATAACTTACCACAAAGTTATGATAATGTTATTGACATTTAAAGTTTTCCCGGAATTGGTTTATTGTCCATTTTGTCCTCTCTAAGATAGTTCATGACTCCAAGGGCTTTAACTTTTTCATTTCATTTGATAAAAATATGTAGATAAACCCATTACTTTTTCTCTGTTGTAACTTATAATGTCATTTATAGATAATTATGCAAAATTGTCTATGTAAACAACAGTTTATCGACCTAACTTATTATTTACATTGTTACTTTATTGTTTGAAAGAACCAAAGAATAATTAAGTGAATAAATAAAAATAAATTCGTCGGATTTATCCAAGGACGTATAAATAAAATGTCTTACCTTAACAAACGATGATAGCAAACGTGTTCGTTTTTTTCTTTCTTCTTTTCTTTCTTACCCTAACCATTATCCTTAGCCTGATCATTGCAAATTTTTTTCTTCTTTTTCTAACCTTAACCAATTATCTAACTCAGATTATAGCAAATGTGATTCGATTTTTCTTTCTTCTTTTTTTGAATCAAATTTTACTACATTTCAGTTTATATTACCTTCCTCAGTATGCATACATATGAAATATACGGAGATAAATAACAATATTTAAGCTAAAAGGTCAATTTAAACAATACAAATTATGAGCAAAACAAACATTGGCCTCTAAAATATCAGAGATGGGATTAGATACCATGGAGGAGTAAGCCTCTCGTGCCGACCTGTCACAACCACCGTGCTCCTTGTCATGACCGAAAAATGAGGGAAAAATCTGTCGCCAATTTAGTGTGTAATGCTGTAACAACTAGTTTGCAAATTGAAACGTCTGTAAGCTTTTGACTTAATGATAGATCGTGTTTGCTGTCAAGGTCATTGTATTGACCATATCTGAGAAGATCTTAACATTCAAGGTATCAACACCGTTATTATTAAAATTTTTATTTCTAAACAAAATACTTTAAAGAAAAAGATTTACCGATAGAAATTTGCAAAAATATAAACAGATTAATTGTAATAAATCAAATTCATATTGAATTGATCTTCTAAGGTTATAATAAAGCGCTCTGAGTGTTTGTTCTTTTCACGATTTACGCTGTTTATAGAATTTCTGAAACAAAGTTGATATTAATGACCATTTTCCTTTTTAAAAACTAATATGTTCTCTGTATATTTAATCCTGCTAACAAAACCTTACTTTTGCTAACTATAATTGACTATAGTAAGCTATAGTAAGTACTTTGATACCTTGATTTACTATGAAACTTTACTCTAGAACCTTGTTTTTTTTTGGTTTTTTTTTAAGATTTAGAGCCTTAGCATTTCTTTCCTTACATACCATTGATGTAATTTCTTGAAAAAATATGTAAATTTACTTAAAATACTTCTTCTAAATATCAGAAAATTACTTGGGAATTAAATGAAATAACATATGTCTAAACGAATTTCATATCAAAATAACTTTGATAAACTTAAGTGAAAACCTTGATTTACTATTAGTTTACACTAGTCAACTATAGTGCTTTTTAGGGTCAGTTTCAGCATATCAGAGTAAAATTCCTATTTTATTAATTGAGCATTTGCAAAAAAAGAAAAAAATTGATACAAATTCGCAAAACCATTATATATGTCAGAAGAAATAAAGAAGTCAAAACAAAATCATAGAATATTTTTTAATGTTCACCAAAAGCAATGAATCTACATGTAAATGACCCATACGTTTATCCTTTTAACATGATCATTAGATAAATGTCATGGGTGAATCATAGTTCAACTACAGTTCTTTTCCCATCAAGCTGAACACTATTATGTTGCGAAAGCGTTAGCATTTTCATTATGTAGCATAGCTTTTTTTTGGTCGCCGCGTCTTCCATATAGTACAAAGACTGAACTTGAAGACATGTCTTCCAACGTTGCGGCCTGCGCATTTTTGCAATGCGTTGTGGTTGCAGTGCCAATGTGTCAGCTACGCTTGTTCAGGTGGCAGAATTACAAAGTTTCAGAGAGCTCTGGATGGAAGAGAAAGACAGCATTTTGGACGCAAATTTCTTTAAAAGTTTGTTCACTTTGGATGCGTTTTGGAATTTCTCCAAATCCAATTCGTCAGGGGAAATCCATTCTGAATCTTTCTCGAGTGAATACCCTATAAATATAATGAAATGGTAAGAGACCATTTGCTTTATCCTTTAACAAACATTCATTCTTTTCAATGCAATAATATAATATTTAACTGAACTCAAACGATTCCTTACCATATTTCATAAGCTTTTTTACTGTCTTCAAACAATCATTATTCCCTCCATTGGCAATCAAGAACAACGCTGATTGTCCAAGTCCATCAACAATATTTACATCGCTGCCTTGTTTCATGAGATACTGAGCAATTCTAAATTTCCCCTCCTGGAGGGCCAGAAGAAGAGGTGTTTTTCCAGACTCGTCAATGCAATCAACATTGGCACCTGCTTTGATGAGAAATTTCACCATATCAAGATCATCTAAACCCACGGCCGTTGTCAAAGCCGATGTTGCAGAATCCAGACTCTTTAGATTAATGTCACAGACATCTGCAAAATAAAATCGAAATCTTAATATAGTCACCATTGATTATGTCTAAAATTGCTAAAATTGCTAATAACATAATAATTTCATCTAGTTGTAATCAAAAATGAGGTGTAATGAATAACGTAATGAAAAACGTACCACTCTCCAAAAGTACTTCGAGAGTATCATAATCCCCATTAACAACTGGGACAAAGATAAGGGGTTCTCCTTCCCCATCAAAGACATTCGGATTTGTTCCTGCTTTCAGGAGCTTTCTGATCACGTTTACATGCCCCTGTTGAACAGAGTTGAAAAGCAGGACAGATTGAGCTCGTGCTTTATCACATTCCATTTTTATAAATTCAAATTCCCAATAACAAGATTAGCAGATGTATTTTTAATGTGTCCTCTTTGAAGAAGCACTTCTCTTTCTGATGAGTTGTAAGAAAGATATGATAAAATCCAAGACATGTCTTCTATTTATATATTATTGCAAGATAACTATTAATATTAATGAGACATAAGCACCGCCTTTTTGAATTTGATGTGCAGTATTCCAGTTAAGTGACAGCCGCTTTATGAAGTGTAAACCATTGTCCTGGTCGGCGGGGACCACAAAATAAATCAGCAGTTGATGGCAAGAAAGAAACAAGCATATGATTAAATTTTCACCTTGAGGTTGAATTCGTTATGTATGAATTTCCAATGAGACGTTGGCGGCAATCTGTTGGAGACTGATCATTCAGTACAATTTTTTATTGTTGAACCTGTTCTCAAATGCATGTATATTGGACTAAAAACCATATTCATTCTACAGACAATAAGAAATATTTTGGGATCTTTAAAATCTGAAAAAATATTCATTAAATAAAAAAGGTTATTGCAAGCGTATAAGTCTTTTTAAGACAATTGTATTTTTAATTTTTTTCTTTTGTTTTTCGTTTAAAGTAAATTCTTGAAAATGTCGGCTTGAATCAATTCCTCACATTAATGAATAACAAACTTAGTCTTTTTCAAATTAAAATTATTTAGGTATGTCCTAAGCCATCTTCCAAAATCAAGGGTTTTTGATCCGCTCACGACCCCTGACTTGAAGATGATTCTGAGCATCCTCTCGCCAGAGTATTTCTTATCAAAGAATTAAGAAATTAGTATGGAACTTTATCTCATACGTGTTGGTGATACAGGCCGTTGGATAAACTTAATATGCTTTATCCACGGGTGATGCTTTATCAATAGCACTTCTAGTTTTGACACGATCCTTCGCTTCAAGATTTTATTTCATTGAAACTTTTATTTGTGAAAATTATTGTCCTTATAAAATGAATGATAAAGGGCAATAATATCATTAAAAGCAAGAAAAAGACTCGTATATGTCCAAGAAGTGTCTTATTTTATCAAGAAACCTGTATTTGCTACTTGAAGACATGTGTTAACCCTCCCCCCTTTAAATCGTTTTCGGAAAAAGTAAAGACTAGCAGTTAAGTTGTTGTTATAAGATTCCTTTAACATCTTCAATAATGCTTTCTTGTATTAGGCTATACTATACGTATGCCTACCTAATAGTACATGTAATGTAGGTGTAACTTACCATGGATCAACAATGAATCTACAACTTGCTTAACACGGTTTTATTTTCTGCTTCGGAGCAAAGAGTTAATTTTCACGATGCCATGGTCCTTACAACTTTCAGTCAGAAGTTCGTTCGATGTAAAGCTCCAGCAGTTGTCACATAATGTTTTCAAAGAGGCAGATAGCAAAAATTTTAACTTTTGAACACGATCTACTTTCTTTCGAAGCATGTAATCATCAACGGTGCTACGTCATCAAGTTATACGTCATCAATTATTCATGTAGTTTTGCAGGGGAAGTCTCAAAGTTTTGTTAAAACGAAAGTCGTATGAGATAAATAGAACATCTATAATTGTGTGATTTGATATTGGCTTTATCCAACTCGTTGAAATGGTGTATATTCGCTCGGCAAGCCTCGCGAATATATACACCATTTCAACTCGTTGGATAAAGCCAATATCAAATCACACAATATAGATATCCTCTACATATTACTGATCATAGCAATATAATTCCCACCAGTGATGCAAAAATTAGTCTTTTATTATCATCGATGTCCATAGGGAGTCTAATTTTGTTTCATATAGATTCAATTCCCAAATATTTTTACTCAAGCCCTAGAGGGGCTTGAGTTATCTAAAACGATGCTAGGTCATCGAATTACTCAGTTTTAAAACACGAAAACATATTACTTTTGTAGATAAAAATATTTCTAGAATATTAAAAATTTATCCTGAAAACGTCTGTATATTCAAAGATATTAAGTGTTAAATGTTGGATTCTTTTCTATGGCGAATGAACAATGAGTGAAGCTCCGCAGCCGCAACAGTTTCCATACAGAGATTTCGCGCTTTTCTTAGCGTAGGAATCTCAGGTAACTTTTACAATCGCCGACAAAGCATCTTTGGACGAGTCCACTGATTACTCTGAAAGGTGACGCAGGTTACCCATCGTTAACAAAACTAAAATTGCTTCTCACGGGCCTACAAATTATGTGCACTTTGAGTGACTGTAAAATAATAGCACAAAAGTCATGTTAATTACTCCCTCATACGTTTTTTTATTTAAAAAAATCGTACTATCTTCAGCTTTGGTATAACTTCTTTTGGATTCGTACGGAATATGTATTGCATTGGCGTCGTAAGTAAATGAAAGTAAGGGTGGGGGGCTGAGTGTAAGAATTTTTTTAGACCTACAAAATAACCTGTCAAGCAAAAAAAGAAAGGAAAACATTTCCATTGTCCAAACACGAAAATCTTATTTCGGGGGAGGGTAGGTTTGCCATTTTTAACCTATACTGCAACGTTTCAGTGAAAAGTGGGGGAGGGGGCTAAATCTAAGCTGCAATGTTCAATGTCTATACTAAGTCTACCTTTGGAAAAAAAAGGTTCTGACGCCTACGTATTGTACATGTTTGTATGCCCGGAGCCCCCCCCTTCCCCCAGCCACTTTGAAAAACGTTTTAAAGACAGTTCCTAATTGACTCTCTACAGCTTGAGTATCTCTGACGTTTTGTCAGTATATACTTGTTAATCGATAATTTGATTTCTAGAATTAAATGAATTGTAAAAAAGGTCACATACCTTCGGTGAGAATGACAGTTATTTAAGGATTGATTTTATTGTCTGAATTTCAAACACCGACCACGAATTCGATGTAATGCTGTTTGATTGCTTTGTCTATTGATCATCAGATCAATACCAGTGTCCTTATTTCCTCATTACAGAGACTTGTTAACATGGAGATGGTCCCATCCATCGTCCTCTTAAATCACTAATGTCGTTTTTAACATGCATAGTGTATTACATCCTGGTTTGATCTATTGAAAACAATGTCACTTAGGACTGTTTTGAATAAACTGTTCTATGGGTACAAACTATATTTTTTAGCTGTTTTATATACACGGAGCAGATAAGCTTTGTGTTCTGATGTTTATTACTGTAAAATGAGTTCAAAATTGACAGAAAATAATGTTTTCAAGCTATATGTATAAAAAAAAATATCGTTAAAGAAAACAGATCATTCCAACTTTGGAAAAAATACATATTTTTCATACAAAATATATATGAAATTTATAAGTATAATAAAGTCTGGAAAAGCTCGTATAGACTGTAAGTTTTACTAAAGTTTGTTGTTAAACCTTTTGACATTTGATAACCAGAACTAGGTTGGGGATACATTGAAAAGTAACTTATTTTGTCGTTGTATTTCTTCCAAAAGATATATTTAAAAAAATTTCATAGAAAACAGTATGGCTGTTTTATACACATTCTTCAATCATTTATTGACAAGCTAGTCTAGAAGTTACCAAAATGTCTGATCGAACGTTCTTCACCAACCAAAGGGTGTGGCGACCATCAATATGCATTGTTTCTTTACTCTTTTCTTGCAAACAGAAATTATATTTACACAATTGAAACTTCCCTTTAATGCGACATTGATTAATAAGAATTGCATAATGCTTAGCTGTGGTTTACTTTGTACACGTTATATTAAATGACGTTACATACCTTTGGTGAGGGTGTGTATCAAAAGCGTATTGATAAAATATAATCAAAATAATGATTGATAGAGCATTTTTCTTTGTAATTATTCTGGAAGATGGATTTGTAAAAACGTTTATTAAGAATATTGTTTTGATATTATAATATAGCATAAAAGGCATTTACAGAATGCATTAAAGGAAATTGTCATCCATCAAATACATTTAGCTATATGCTTATGAATAATGAAAATAAACTCCAAATAAAATAATATTAGTCGAACTGTTAAAGCTAATGTAATATTACTTTTCAATCAACTCTCATACGTTTCATTAACATTTCAAAATTCAAAATACATTATTCGTTAAAATATTTACATGGACAAGACAAAAAGTTCATAAAATAACGACTTTCAGTAAGAGAGCAGATAAAACATCTTTGACAGATCTTATCGTCGAAGTAATGGTCACAGCAGGAGGTCCCTTTTCTTGTAGCTTTAAAAAAACAATTCAGATATGTCAGGACATGAAAAGCAAAATCCACCTATTAGTGGTCAGAACAATGCGAATTTCAGAATTCTTGGAAGACCCCGTTTCAAAAGGCTTCCTTTCAAATATTTATAGCGTTTTTAATACTACTACAGATGTAGTAATAAATTCTGGAGAGTTTTCAATTCCATATTTTACAATAACATACAAAAAATAAACTTGTTTCTGTATAGAATGTTTGCCACACAACTTTAAAGTGTTCTTATTTCTTCAGATACATTAAAGATGCTGAAAATATATCAGGAACAATTAATTAACAATGTTTTAAAGGATACGGTATAGCATAGTAACGTTTCAAAAGTATATTCATTTCATAATAATATGAAAAAAGAAAAAGATCAAATATATTATAGTAATTTCATATAATGTGAAAAAAAAAAATTGAAGCGTTTTTGAAGCACAGAAAGAAGTATGGATAAATATGGCGATGACGAAGAGTTTTCAAGCTTTTAAGTCCATTCAAGCAATAAAAAGCCATGCAAGAGCAAAGCAAACACAGACATCTAAAACATCAGATGTAGAATCAGGTGCCATGGAATATAATATACTGTAAAATCATATATTTTCGATGGGCCAAATTTTCGTGGGTTGAGAAAAATATATTGGTTCATGGGGATTTGATTTCGTGGAATAGGAATAGTTCAGTAGTAACATGTGTGAAAAATTGCATTTAGTGGTGGACATAAATTCTTGGGTCTCTTCATACCTCGAAAATTAAACCGCCACGAAAATTAGTGATTTCACCGTATTGTGAATGAAATCAGACATTTATTTAAAAATATATATCATATAGCATAATTCTGTCATGAAGCTGATTAAAAGCGCATTGTCATGCTCAAAGATAGAATCTGATCTACCTTTTCTTCCAAAGTTTTGCATTTATTCGCGTGCATTGCTGACTTCATTACATCTTCACGGATCACGTCTGTCACTTTTAAGGCTTATTTTTGGTTTAAACCTGAAAACGTCTAGTTTGAAATTTATACGACTTATTGATAAATGGCTAGCAGTTTTGAAATTTTAAGTGATGCATTGATATTTACACCAACCCGATTTCCCCCCTTTTTCCTTGTGAAAAACACTTCATTAATTATTAATTAGTAAACGTTTGTAAACTAGTAAAAATTGTTTATTGAGCCACCTGTTTATATTTCTAATACAGGGTGCTTTTACATCTATGAAACCTAACTATGTGAATATATACACAGACATAACAAATACAAATATGTGTCTGTGTTTGTCTGTTATGCAGCTATGTTAAGAAGAAAAATGATATAATCCACAGAAAGAAGTTTTTACAATGTATGTTTTCTGCTATTGTCTGGCCCTCAATTATAAATCCTAAACAAATTAAAAATATTGTTTTAAACATATACTGTAAACCAACTTTTATTCGCGTGAAATATCCGCGAGTTTCACGGCAAACTTAAAATCGCGAATATTAATCGCCCCAAAAGCACTTATTTTGTTTTGTATTAGTAGGGTAGTTCAGTCGCAAAAATTAGTCGTCATGGATTTCGTAATAAAAGATGACTCGAATAACACTTAGTAGTTGGTGTCACCGGCAATCCATCTGTCACCACATTTTCTATATCGTTACTAATTTTGCTTAATTTTAAATGTATTATCAATAATGTCTTCATTTGAATTTAGACAGCTGCAACAGTAAATCATGAAAATCATGCGATCTGGCATTTTGATAGTAGATAAGCATTTGACCTAATCAATTTGAATACAAGAGATGTTGAAGACTTTTCTGAGAAGGGTCCTTCTCTTTTTGTTGAAAGTTTGTTTTTAACACGTGACGTTAAATAGCTGCATAGATTTAGATGTTCTACGGTAATATGTGTTTGCTCACATAATTTTAGGTTAATCTCGTGCAGTAATTGAATTAATTGGTACATGACGTATAAAAGAAACAATAGAAGGGCAAAGTGGTATAACAAGAGAATCATGACAAACTATCTCCTTTGTTTGTATTGCAGTTCTCGATTAATTTTTCGTGAGATTTAACTAGTTACATGTACTTAACGTAGGGAACAATTCAGATTTAAGATTTTGAAAAAGTGTATCAGATTGAAATTAATTGTTAAAAACATAACGATGATATTTCCATTGATATAACAGAATCAATAATTTTAACACCTTTACCCACAAAAGAGTCAATCTCTGTAATAAAGGGATAACTTAAAACTGTAACATGGATTATTTTCATTTTGAATTAGTTGTACTGAAATAATGTCAACCATATTATGAAACAAAGGCCAAACAACTGGCATGAAACAGCCAATATAAGACCTAGAGAAAAGTTATTGCTGCAAACAAGTCACTTTAACAATCAAAGAAATTTAGTGATTTTAAAAAAAATATATTTGTTACATCAACTTATCTGTCAGTAGCCTGCCTTGATTCGAAAAATTGTACTCAGGCCATGCCCTTGAGTATCGACTACGTTGCGAGATGTTAACATATGTTGGTGATAGCGGAAAGTTGGCCATGGGAAAGCTATTCATCTCGGTTGTGATACATTTTATGTCGTTGTTAATTGGTCCTATTCATCTATATTCAGTAAAAAAATAAAAATATTAAACACATGTAAGAGACTCTGGCGTCTCTTTTAAAAATGTGTAATAAGATTTGAAGTAATTATTGCTTATCGATAAAACATCATCAATTCATTTAAACGTCATGTTGAAAGACTTTTTATGTAGAAATTTTTGAATTAAATTTGGAATACAAGAACAGCTCGGATGATAAAGGCGTGTC
This sequence comes from Saccostrea cuccullata, assembly GCF_032062105.1. Lineage (NCBI taxonomy): Eukaryota > Metazoa > Mollusca > Bivalvia > Ostreida > Ostreidae > Saccostrea > Saccostrea cuccullata. Next base: position 146,539 of record NW_026925444.1, on the reverse strand, counting down.
CATCATAAATCCAACTATCCTTTTAGCTTTCAATGTTTTTAATCTTTTAAAACTATTATAAAATGCTCGTATATGGCGATAAAAACCTTCGTTTGTGTATGAATTCTTGTTTCTATTCTAACATCTGTTGTACAATTTAATTTTAATGTAAACACAGCTGAGATCATGGTACAATAATGTGTAGCCAAGGCACGATTTTTATCTAAAGTAAGTAATTCCCAAGCTTTAATCAGATTAATTAGGCAGTTGAAACTGTTACTGACGTAAGACATGGATTCTATGTGTAAAGTACAAGTAAATAAATCTTAAAGGTCATTTTATGAATAACTGTCTAAATTTTGTGCAATAATTGGATCTTGGATTCATGCAATCAAATTTTGGCATCTAGGATAAAATTAAATTAGCATGAATTTACAACATGAAATTTAGATCCATTCGTTTGATTTCTAAACAATTTCCACAAAGCAGTAAATTATGTTTGATCAAAATTAAACTGTCTCTCTCATTTCCCATTTAATACCAAGGATACTTATTACTTAAATATCAAAATATACTTTTTTGTAAAAGTCAAAATATAAATAGTTATATATTTTGGTACAAAATTGGTAAAAAATTACTTTATTATATGGTTTACCTGTAAAAATAGTCCCTGTTTAATCGATACAAACGCAAACATTTCATTATGCTACATTTTAACCAGGGTCAGTGCGCGTGCAGCGGTATTGTGACGTCACAATCAATACCTCATACAACGTTGAAAACAATGAGCAGAAAAATTGTTAAGCAAGTCCATCACAAAATTATTTACCAAATCTTTCGATGTCTACTTCTGGACATTTTTTATTTTACTAAGACAGAAGTTCATTATAATGAAAATGAAATGGTCATGAATCCTTCAATGTCTTTTTAAATTCAAATCCTGATTATTAAAAAAACATGGAGTGTTTCGGCGGGGAATGTTTTTTATTCACCAGAAAAATATTGGCTTCATCTCGGTCAAAATTGATATTTTTTCGTGAGTAATATACCATACTCACCATAAAAGGAAAATATATTGTAAAATATATTATAAATGAATAACCCAATAGACCAGTTTGTAAATCAATCTCTAAATAAACGCAATAGTTTTATTTCCTCAACTTTTCATCTTTCAAATAACATATTGATGTAATTTAAGAACAATTATCAAGCTCAAAAAGTCTATTTTCACAATACAAATCGAAAGCAGAGCAAACAAGGACAACAAACCGAAGTGTAATCAGGTGCACCAGGGACTAAGAATCCTTGTCAATCGATCAAAATCGATGTGTGCGCCTTGTTATGATCAATCGAGCAATCATTAGACATTTTAGTCTATAAATTATGGCATAATAATTAGTTTTGAAATTGTTAGTCAGCAGTCGACTTTATGACAGATTGTACCTGCTGCTGAAACGCGTATTTTCTCGACCATAGAACTTGCATAATGACTTTTAACGATACTTTTGATATGCTTGTTTCATCAACTTGTTTGTCAAAAGCTTGTGTCGTCTTAGAAATTGTTCGAATATTAAACATTCTTTTGCGTTTTGAATAAACAGAGAGATATAAACCCCATATACAGGTGGTAAGTGTACATTGCTACACAGGTGAGGGAAGTTGACAAAAAGAAAAGTTGAAGTCATAACATTTTTCATAAGTCTTCTTTGTTGATGTGACCATTAACGTCTTTTTCTAGTAAACTATTTAAACATAAAAAAGATGAGCCAGACTCTGGTATCTTTTATTTCAAACTCATCGGGATATTTAACATTAAAAAAACTATTTTTAAAAAAAGTCTGATATATATTTTTCATGAATGCAACAGCAAATGTATTCTTCTTGTCAATAGCTTTTGAGCATTTTGCTTGTGTAAGATACATATGTTTGCTCATTTTTGGTAACCGTGGGAGTTGTACAGATTATAAGTTATTTCCAAACACCACAGATAAATATTGTCATTTCAAATGTTTTTGATGTATTCAGAGTACTTTTGTGTACAATCAAAATGATTTTTAACAAAATAAATTTGCAAATGACCAATGACAAGGTAAGTAAATTGACAAGTTCCATTTTCATTGAAAAAGCAGCTGTCAATGATGTCAAAAAGCCTGGACTTTATTTTATCATGGATTATAAATGTCTATTGAAATTGATTTTTGAAATTTCTTTGTTGTTGATTAGATTTTTAATGGCGCCTTTACAGTTATAAGTTATAAAAGAAACTTTGTATTTGAAATTTATATATATAGAGGAAAAAATTAGAAGAAAATAATCACTTTGTTTTTCTCTTTACAATTTGTCAATGATGTACATCTACTTAGGAAAACTTCATATTTATCAAATTAATCATGCTTCATAACTTATTAAAACCAAAATAAAAAAGATACAAACAACTTAAACAGAGAAACAAAAGCTTACCATAATGTACTTTGAGGTTTAAATAGAAAAGAAACTTCGGACAGAGATATAAGAAAAACATTCTAAAATGCAACGTGTCCCACTATACATACCTAATATGTAAAATGACTAAAATAATGAAGCGCCAAAAGACGTTAATTTTACAAATGGGTCATATACTAGTAATTTATAGTAAAAAGGTAATGAAAAGTTCTATGATTTGCAACTAAACATTTTGAAAGATTAACATATATATTATATTTTACATTCCCCTACCTGAACATATACAAAGAAATGATGGAACTTTAATTAATGCACAAGAGGACTTTCACATTACAAAAAAATATTTAACAATTGCGAACTTTATTTTTTCATATTTATTTAAAATTCAATTTTAACCACAGACACTGATTTGGTCATTGTATTTGTTTTAAATACCTTCCAAACTATAAAACAGTGAACAAATTACACTTCTTGTACAGAGTCAAAAGAAGAAATGACGTTAGTATAATTAAAATCACTTTTCAGCTTCCATGTAAATTGCTTATTTAGATTTACCAAAAAAAGTCATAAAGAGGGCATATTTCAAATTTACAGTATGTGACCCTTTGAGATTTCTTAAAGTGTTTAATTGAAAAGAACGAAAATAACCCTAGCAGCACTAAGGCTACTTTACTTGACTAAATATTTGCTTATATTTGCTCATATAAGAAGTGATTTCTGCCATTAGAAAAAAGGTTTAAATGACACCAATCAATTACATACATTAAGTATGTAGATTCATTATAACTTGTTTATGGAAATTTGACTCTAATCTTGCTCTCTTATTATGCACGTATATTTCATGCAGACAAAAGTATGCTTTTACTCTAATTTTGCTTTCATATATATATGGATTGCAGACAACAGTACATGTATGCCCTTTGCTTGGCTTTTCCATTTTAACTCGCTTTCATCCCCCCCCAAAAAAAAACAGCAGGCTGAAGAATAATTTTATCGAAAGATCCTTGTTTCATATTTTCTAAAAATCTTAATTTCTTGATGAAGTATTTGGAACTAGGGTCCAAATACTTTAAGGCATAATTAACCCATGTGATTAGGAATAATGTGTAAATAATTATCTTTGCCTTGATCTTCTTCTTTGTGTCTGTCAACTTTAATGTTACTTTTGCATTTTGTGTCAGATGCAAATATAAATTACTGTTTTTATCTGCATCATCAAATGTCATATGCAGCATTCAAAGTACTGTCTTTGAAATTAAATGTTGATTTATGTTAATCCAACACTGTATTCATTACATTGATATTTTATCTTTGCTAGTGAAGATTTATTTATCTCGTATGCCAAATATTGTTTAATTACTACTTTCATCCATACAGATTGCAAATTTGAATCTTAATGCTGTCAAATATGTTATAAATGTCACAAACAAAGTCTCATTGAACTGACATTTCATTTTCTATGCTTTTAATTCACTACCAAGGAGTGTCTTTTTGGGGATAGTAAAAAGAATGCATGTCACAAAATATTGTATATTGTGAAGACGTTGATTTTTTTTATGGAATTTATGCATTGCATATTAAAAACTTGATTTTAAGAATTTTTAGTTCAAAGGAAGAGACAAATTGAAAAGAATTTTAACCTAGTAAAGAAAATTAAAGTTTAAAGGTAATCCTTAAGAACACATTTAAAAAGATTTTTCTAATTTTTAATATACTTTATATTTCAATTTATTTTGAATTTAAATTTGAAAAATACACATCACAAGCCGAATTGCCTTGCAATAATTCCTTTCTTAGGAGTAAATCAACTATGTAGATAATTGTTTATCTAATGAACAATTACTTGTATCTGGATTAAAATTTATTATTTTCCTTCATTATTTTCTTATTTTAAATGACATTGTATTTTTATCATTTTTATTAAAGTATATTCCATGTTTGAAATTTGTTGAATATTCTTTTCAGCAATTTTTTTTTCGATTGCTCTAAATGTTCACAAAATTTGAATGAAGTCAGAGATATTTCGAACTATTCATGTTATCATGTACAGATCACACGCTTTAGGTCTGGTCAAATGATCTTTAATCTCTTAATTGTCATGATGTAAAATGAACAAAATATATTAGATAAAATGTTTACTATCGGTTTATCGATTTGAATTTGATTTTTTTAATGAATCTTGCATGATGTCATATATTCCCTCTAACGCAACTATGTGCCTCTTACTTAAGATTTACCTTGTTATATCAGAAAGTAATTTTTTAAATAAATCTTTCTTCTTTTTCATAATTTAGATATCTAGACACACCCAAAAGTTCTACATTGTAATTAAAGAAATATGTTTTAATTTCAGGTACTTGAAATACGTCAAACATAACTCTCCGGCAAATGTGACATCAACCTGCCGACACGTACATTGGACACCTGGTTTCAGGAGTATTTAATGTCTCATGTACCGCTAATGTGGTTATCTTAGAATAAATGAACTTGAACCTGTTAATCTAAATGTGTATAATTCGTCAAATCTGTGTTAATTGCAGACCAGGGGTCCCTTAAAATGTACAGTAGAATAAGAAATCATTCAAATGGATGCACATGTGCATATTTTAATAACTGTTTAGAACTTAAAGTTCCTTGGAAATGCAGATTTTAAAATCTGCTTTTGATCTTATTATACACTGAAATTTAAAGTGGGTCAGTTAATTATGATTGTATTTTAATTGGAGCATTTAACATGCAAATTGGGAATCAGGTGCTGTTTTTAGCCAACCTGACACCATCATTTAAAAAAGTGAAAAAGAAAAAAATATGGATCTTGGTTTAGCATTAGGCAGAAAGATAAGATGTTATAACTTTATGTTAAAAAGTTAAAGTATATATATTAAAAAGTGTTTATCATTTTCTAAATTTAAAGATTTCGATAATGGATATTGATTCAAATGAATTAAAAACTATGTATTAAAATGATATTTTTCAATATATATATTAAGAGTATAAGACAAAATGTGTTCTGTGGTCTTTTTACAATCTAAATTTAAAGATTTAATTGTTACATGCAGGACATTATTTACACACAATGTTTCAGATTTCATTGATTTTACTAAATTAAAAACTATAACTCCCTTTATGTGCCAGTTTCCTTAAAACTTTTTTTAATATGCTCAGTATCGCAGGATTTCATTTAGGAATTTTAAAAGCTAAAAAATCAACTTTTTGTCATTTAACGCATTTTGCACATGCAAGGTGATCATGGCATGTTGTCTAAACCATTAACATATCATTATATTCCAAGAATCATTAAAAAGTCATAAAAATATGTTTTACCGTTTTTCAAATATATAGACCATTGCGCGTGAAGACGTTGACAAAACACACATATTAATTGAAATCATAATTTCTTAAGTTCTGTGGTCGATACAATGACCTTATCAGCAAATAAAATCTAACATTAACTCAAATGCTGAGTGACGGTTTTCATATTAATTGTTACATGACATTATTTACACACCTTGTTTCCGTTATTTCACGACAATGGCAATGAGAACACTGCGGATGTGATATGTCGGCAGCAGATGCTCACTCTTTTATGGCACCTAATCTCACATCTGATGTTTTAGAAGTCCATGATCAGTACATTGTGTTCACCTTGGTGGCACTGATCGACAGGGGTTGCTTACTTCTTTTAGGCGTCTGATTCCATCTCTTGTATTTCCAGTTGTTTGGATTATTGTCTCGTTCAAAGTTGGTTTTGTTTCGTTGATTTGATTACAATATTGACGTACGGAAAGTATGTAGTAATACACATATAAATAGTTTGAAATTGTTCATGGAATTAACTATAAAACTGCATAAAAATTATCTTGTTTTTTTTTCAAAAAGTCAAAACAAACATTATTTTTGAAAGAAAAATAAACTAAAGTTTATATTCTGTTTTAAAATTCACTTGTTATATAGAAAGTTTTCGTTATTTCATTTAAAAGTCCCTACTGAAAGCAAACAGTAGACATACAAGAACACCTTCATTATTATCAAAAGTTCAAGGACAAGTTGTATTTCATTCCTGATGCAAGTATTAAAATTATGTCAATGAGAGCACGGAAAGACACGACGATTATCTGTTGACAACTTACAACATTACTATTCAAAGTAGAGTCTTGCACGTTTCTATCCTATATTGTAAGAGTAATCTTTCACTCTCTCTCTTTATGTCAAGGTGGTAGTCGTAGGAATGTCAATGTACATGCCACTAAAGAAGAAACAACTACTTTGCATTGCATTTCTATAATTATGTGAATAATTCCTATTATGTTGATTCTTGAAAAACTGTTCACTTATTTGCTACTTCAGCAATTTGATTAATCCCCCCCCCAATAGATTCAGAAACCACAATGATTTTAATTACATGTATTTATTTGATCAAAGACGGATATGGAGATAACGAACAGTATTCAATATCAAAGTCCATAAAGCAATACAAAATAGCAGCAGAGCAAATACGGACCTTCGAAACATCAGAGGTGGGATCAGGTGCCATGGAGGAGTTTGCATCCCCTTTTAACCGGTCACACCCGCCGTATGCTCATTGCCATGATCGTGAAATAACGGGAAAATCCGTCGTCAATTCAGTGTATAAATAATGGACTAACAATTGGTATGAAAAACGTCAGTCAGCATTTGACTCAATGATAAATTGTATTTGCTGACAAGGTCAGTGTTTCGACCATAGAACAAAGTAAGAATGTTATGTGGATGTGCATAATGTAACCACACCATTTGCTTTTTTGTTTTGATGTCCGTTTAAAAATGTTTCACTTACATTGAGAATCCACTATTTGCTTGTGTTGAACAGCTAATAGATTTAAACTCGGCACTTATGACCTTTGAACAGTGATGGATCATTTTCGTGTCAACATACTGCAACATCTCAATCGGTTTATTAAGTCTCATCATATGGACCAGTCTCCACGTCCCGCAATGGGATTCTAATCCCTGACGTAAACATGAACTCCTTATTCCACGACTATAGAGCATTATGCTGTTTTGTAAATGAATTCTATAGAACAACATCATATGCAAAATTAGAAATGGCCACAATCCTTTTTCTAATCAATATTAAGTTTAAAAACCACTATGCTGAAGTAAATAAAGGATGGTGTTATAAATGATTTGAGTTAATATCTCTTTACGTCAATTTTAGCTGTCAGTGCCATTCTGAAAATCAATGTCATGAATTGTTCCTATCCTTACAATATTCGAAAATGACAATACCGGGTAATACATGTATATTGAATTTCCTTCTGAATCTTTATGGAGAAAATGACCCGTTTTTTTAAAATTGATTTTTGTTACAATTCTGTTTATGTGATATTTGATTCGAGAAGTAGTATCTAACAGCCAAGCTCTATGATAAACGTGATGACTTGAACTTTTCTATAGTCAATTTCCCTTACTTATGCAGCAATATACCTTCATCACCTGCATATATAGTTTATATATCTCAGTTGATTAGAAACGCAAGAGCATGCTCTTCGTATGAACAATTTCAAAACAAAGTTAACTATTGACAAATTATTGACAAACAAGTTGATGAAACAATGATTTCAGCAGTCTCATTTAAAGTCATCATTTCGAAAGTTCTATGGTCTATACAATTTATCATCGAGTCAAATGCTGACTGACGATTTTTATACTTACTGTACGTCCATTATTTATTCACTCAATTGACGACGGATTTTTCGTTATTTCCCGATCATGACAACGATATTTTTACCGGCGGGTGTGACCGGTCGGCAGGGGATGCTCACTCCTCCGTGGTACCTGATCCCAATTTTTTCGTTTTGGAGGTCCTCGTTTGCTCTGCTCCTTATTTGTTTTGCTTTGTAGATCTTTGATCTCCATATGTTTCATGAATTAATAACGTTTTGTCTCACTTTGTTAAGGTGGTCAAATTTTATATCAGAAGGAAAAATATATATTGATTTTAAAAAAATTAATCATAAGATGAGGTTAGATGAAAAGTCTTTTATTTACTAACTATATTGCACCAAAATCATGAAAGTAGGTGTTAGTGGGTATTTTAAGTATGCACATTTGCATAGTCATTTAAATGTCCAATTCATCAGGTTCTGAATATATGGCGACGTATCATTAATTGTACCTGGTTTTAATGAAATTTAACAAGGCACATCTTCATAATACCTATACCCTACAATGAAAAACATGATAAATTGTATGTTTTGTACTCATTGACCTGAGTTGATTTGAAGCACTAGAAGTTTCATTATTTATTCAGTTATTTAGTGATTCATAATTTTGAAATTGTAAGAAAATATATGTTATGTTATGTAAAATATTTTTTCTGTCTTTTATGTTACATGCTAAAGTTAGTATAATTATATTTTCTATGAAAGAACATAATGTAATATATAAAATGACTTTTCAAATATTGCATATAACATACAGCATTATAATATGTAGTTCTAAATTTGCAACCCTCCACCGACGATTGCAAGTGGCAGCGTCTCAAGTAAATAAATTCTCGTAAAGGACTGTAAATAAACAAACAAAACATTGCTTCTTCACGATAAAGAATGTCCTTGATGTCAGTAATAATATCATGACTCTAACCTTTAATTGTAAAGTAACACAAGAATTTTCACGTCTTAGAGTGCGTTGAATGCAGAATCGAGGTCAGGTCTTGATATGTGACACATACTCGTATAACATTAAGACTTACTTTTTTGAAAATGTCCTTAACGATTAGTCTTTTCTGTTTTAATTACTGGATTGTTCTATTTATTTGTCAAATTTTTTAAAGAAAAAATCCAACCTATGTTACCATTCATCTTAAAGATGATCAAAAAATCGTATTTAACCTTTTGAGTTGGAAGATTTTTTCTGATTGTTTTACTGATTAAAATTTGACTCTAACATTAACAGAAGAATACATTAATTAAGTGTGTCTCAATCTGCTTCTACAAGGATAAATATCATTACTATTGCTTATTATGTGTATTATAAAATACATTAGTCTCTATTAAAGCAATTTTGATTATTCTTGTTATTTGTTTGTCGTCTTGTATCCACGAAAATCAAAATAAACCTTGACAAATTAAAAAAAAAATATTTTTTTTAAAAGAAAAAAGAAACTTGAATCATTTGAGATTGTTATGTATAATTTTTTCAGAAGTTCATCTAAGTTAAATTCTTATGTTTCTTTTTGTATCCATTTAAATTATGCAGTTTTTCTTCTCTTCACCAGACATATATGAATTGTTTCCACCCTATTATTGAGGTCAAATTTAGTGCAAGTAAGCATAGTGCGCTTAATGGTCAAGCACAACATAATACGCACTGAGTTTTTAATATCAATTAAGAGCATAATTCTAGAAAGGTCAAAATATAATAAAAATAATTAATTACTACATAAATATAATAGTTAGGGGGGTGTTTTGTGTTTTATGAATGAAACATGCTTGATTGATTGTCACAGACGATACAAGACTAGATAAAAATAAACTTAAAATTGCAAAACGTGAAGAAATTTATGCAGAATTTTAATGAAACTCTATATTAATTAATTAAATAATAGCTTAGGAAAGCTTACTCATGAGGGAAATAAGTGCAGTGTTGCAATGTTCAGTATGTTTAAGTGTATCACCAATTATATGACAACATATCATTTTATTTTTTTTTACTTTCTTCAAAGCCAAATCTCTTTGATAAGAAAAGCAGTGCTTTAATTCAAGAAGTCCTACGTGGCATAAATTAGAAGTAATATATGGAGATAACACACCGTATTCATGCTCAAAAATCTATTAATAAAGCAAAATTGAAGCGGAGCAAACACGGACTTCGAAAACATTAGAGGTGGGACCAGGTGCCATGGAGGATTGAGCATCCCCTGCCGACCGGTAACACATGCCGTGTGCTCATTGACATGATCGCGATATGACGGAAATTTGTCGACAATTCAATGTGTAGATTGACCTAACAATTAGTATAAAAAACGTCAGTCAGCATTCGACTTAATGATAAATTGTATTTGCTGACAAGGTCATTTTGTCGACAACAGAACGTATGAAATGATGATTTTAGACGATACTGCTGATATTCTTGTTACAGCAATTTTTCTGTCAATAATTCACCTTGTTTTAGAAACTGTTGATACGTAGAGCATGTTCTTGCGTATCGAATCAACTCCGGTATCAAATCCGGTATGCAAGTGACGAAAGTTATAGCTGCATAAGTAAAGGGAAGTTGACGATTGAAAAGTTTAAGTCGCGATATCACGTTTATCATTTCACTGCATTTCATATATTATATGGATTTGAGAATGATGCCAACAAGTTGATATAACTCTTAATTACTCTTAAAGACCATCTATTGATTGAAAAAAACCCATTTTTTTAAATTTCTGATACAGTAGATTGCAGGATGCATGCTACTGATACTTTGTCGTCAAATCAGGTGACGGCATTTTCTATACGTATATCTTCGTTTTTTCACAAACACACAAAAAAACCTTACTCTATTAGTAAATCCTAAAAAAGGTTAATGAAATATTCCTCTTCAGTAAAAAGCAGATTATAAGTATTATTCTACCAGAATATAAATATTTCGTCATAAAAAGCAAGCTCAGAACCCAGTGCATTTCCAGAATCAACTCGTGCCAATATTCACCGATATAAGAATTCAATCATCAAATACTATTTACTAGGAGATAGGTGTATACTTTATGGTTTCATTAACCTTTAAATCCTTTTCATTATCATTTTCTCGCCTATTTTGTGACATCCTTCGAAACTAGATTGCTTTCCTATTATTAGATTTATAAGACTTTAGCTTAACAGCATAATAGACATACATTTTATTCACATGAATAACAAAATAATTGCAGTACTTGCGTCCTTCATATATACATGTATGTACAGTAACAATGACTTCATTTTAGTGTTCATGTATAATTAAAGAGCTCGGTTCTCTTTATGTATAAAACGCCCCTGTAGATATACATGTACCAATTTATTGACTAATTATAACTATTTATGTTCCATTTTAAACATCAAAACAAAGTAGAGACTTATTTAAAACTTTTATCCTTAAATTCCGGGTCTTGAAACAAATACTTTATGGAATTTGCAATGTTCTTGATTCATAATGTAAACAGGTATATTTGAGTAATTTCAGAGAAGAACAATAATATGAGTGCACCCTCTGATCTAAAAAATAAAACGTCTTGTAATCCTCAGAAACAGTTCTTTCATTTACAAGTTGCTGATTTTAGATCAGAGATTGCACTCTATAATAAATATTGAAAAATTATTTTTTAAAAAATTGGCTGTTTTTGTAGATTTTTTCAGAATATGAGGAAACTGTCACATTTCGTGACGTCATAATGCATTGACTAACCAGAAAATTACGTCACTTTTTATAGACATGCAATCACCAAAGGTCTACATAATATTTACATCTAATGCATTGTTAACTAAAATTTTTCAGAAATTCAAATGGCCAAAAAAAGCCATAAGTGAATCTTTTTCTTTATGTAGGCATTTTTCATATGAATCCTCCTTGAATAATAATGTTTATATAAGGTTAATGGCATATGATTTCAAAGACGTGTGTGTATACTGTTATATAAATTTTGGCAATATACAATATAAGTTTAGATTTTATGTAATTAATCTTGGCTTCATGAAATAATATTAATGATTGATTGACTGTTTTTTGTTTAACGCCGAGTCAGCTATCTTTTAGCCATATTTTGGCGGAAAACAATATTAAAATTCTCTATTGTAAAATCATTGTTTCAAATATTATTACAAAATTAAAATTATTTTATCTCAAATTAAAACCTTACACTTAATGCGTATTGAATGCCTATTGAAATTTATTTTGAAAGTAATACTTCGAGAATATTATATATCAGGAGAGTGGATTGCCTGGATAACGTGTCATGAAGAGAAAGTATTTCTTTGAATCGCTATTTTATTTTATTACAAAACTTTACGAATGGTTATAATATAATTATATATGATACATGTATATAGTTTACTTTCACATCCAATTTGAAAATTCACTCATTTTTTCAGCAGGCATCATTCATAAGATGCTGCCTATCCTCCCGTATTTTATTGAAATTTTGATGACTTTCAGAACAATATTGTCTAAGAACATGAATTACAATTTTGCGTTGACGTAAAATCATCCTTACAGTTCGTCATATGATTAAATAACACATGTTATAATAATATAAACGAAGCATCAAACTGTAAATATAAACATTTCTTTTCATATGCATTGACGTTCTTGACATAAGCACCTTATGCATATGGTTGCAGAAAAACGTAAATATGATGATCTAATGTATGTTATTTACATAGTAAGTGTTTCAGCGTGACACAAGACAAACTCAGATAACACATATGGAGATAACGAACAGCATTCAAGATAAAAAAAATCCATAAAACAATACAAAATAGGAACAGAGCAACACGGACCTCCAAAACATCAGAGGTGGGAACAAGTGACATATGATATACTTCAAAGCAAATACCTGTGTTGTGACGTAATGTATTTAAAAAAAAAAAGAACAGGTAAAGATATTATTATGAGTCATATTCACACACTTCAAGTTGCATATTTCAATTGAAATAATTTATTATAAAAGAAAATCTAGCCTGCTATAGCTAGACGTAACTCTACACGATAAAGACTTTGGCATATAAATAACGTAATTAAATGCATTGCAACAAGTTTGAAGACAAGGGTTTTCATGATTTTGTGCTTCTCAGCTGTCATGAATCTTTTAGTCAGACATTTGGATATCAAGCACTGCTTAATGACAAGTATTTTTTTTCAAATTAATTAATGTATTAATGACTAAGTCATTGCTCTTTAAGTCCAAGAAAATCATGATAAACAGCTAGTCGTTTAGAAAACTAGTAGAGATCTTCGATCAATACCGTTGTTTTTTTTTTGTTTAAAATATAACATATAGATATGATTTTTTCAACCTTACGCAAGTTGTCAGTCATAACCAGACGTAATTTTTTTTTTCAAAAGTATAAGAGCATAATAATTTAAATTATCATTTGAAATGAAGAAGATTGGAAAAACTCAGGAATAAAATTTTGAAATGATTGTTTTTAGTTGGTATGGATCTTTTCGTCTTTTTATTTATATGTCCGAAATAGAAGATCGATTTGACAAAAAGGTTTGTTTATTCCAATTTAAGTCTTACGAAATAATGTCTTTATTAATTTTAACTTAATTTTAAATGTTGGAACTAAATTGAAATTAAAAATTACATAACAGGAGCTTTACCTTAATTATAAACTTTCGGATTGATATCTAAATGCAATGCTCTCTAAAATATGAAAAACAGATAAAAAGATTTTTAAAAAAATTTTCTTCACATTCATTTTCATGCTTTATAAATGTTGAATTGAAGATCTACAAGGTCAAATTATGGGGCTCAACAGAAATACAATGATACATATTAATATCTTAATTTTCATGGATAGACATAGGGTGTGATTGAGACATTTACGATGCAAATATGAATATTTATAGTCTGGTGATTCATTATTTGTAAAGTACAAAATATCGTGTCTCTATTCACAGCTGCTAATCTTGACTTTTACTTTTGCTTTGGCCTTCAATTCGATAAAAAGATATATCCATGACTTTTTATCAACCAATCAATAATAATAATTATTATTTTCATTCATACTTTGATTTGATATAATACCAATTAAACTCGAAATAATAAGCACCACTGGTTGTGACATAACTGCTAAATATATTTAGATAATTTATTAGATAGAGTCATTAATTACAAACAAACATCTAAATTTTAAGGTAACGTAATCTCTTTGAATTCTTTGCCTCCACCTTCCTGCACTTACAGCAGGGAAAAGAGATTCCATTCAATTAAAATATTCCATTTAAGATTCAGAATAAATTATTGGTAAAATCTGAATTACAACATCAAATACAAAGAAAACCCATAAAACCATGAGCAAACACATCATAACCTATACTCTCTTAAGTAATTATGACTAAAACAGTAAGTTTGATAAAATTATCTCAAATTATATATTTTTATTCTGTATTTCTCAGTATTTGTCTAGCAAGCATTTAAAATAAAAGTATCAACAAAATCAGCAGGGCATTTGTAGAATAATAAGCTAGTTTTCAACAATTTGCAATTGAAAGTAAAATACGTGAAAATGGTTTCCTATTGTTTGCACAAAACACATTTTGAGTTTCTGCTAGCTATTGCATTAGCTTTATAGTCTATTGAACAGAATATCCAAAAATTATTACGATAGATCTAGTCATACATTTCTACAATGAATGCAGGTCAATTATGCGTGACATATTCTTTCTTCAACAGCATTTACAGCTTACGGGAAAACACCCAAGAAGAAACGTGTTTATCAATTAGAATTATGAAGATGCTGTTATCAGGAAATTTTTGAAAACAGTCAAAAATGACAGTGGCATATTGACAAAGATATGATATTAGCATTAGGATGTCAGCCGCCCTTCCGCAGAAATATGGGCCAAGGTTCAGGATTAGAATGTACTTTAGACAAAGTACACAAAGACAGTTTGATAAGTTCTGCAACTGAACAAACTATTTATTAATATCATAAATAAATAAATATAAGGTTTATATTTCTTGCGAACGACATGTTGAAGAATACTTTTATTTGAAAGAATACAAAACACTGTTGTGAGTAGTATGCAAGAAAAAAATTCTGAAAAGTGATAAATCTTATAGCTCCAGCCACGAACCACTGGACGCACCAGAGCTAGTACTTTGTGTTTAGCAAGAATGAGCATCCTCTGTCTACCGGTCACACACACCTTTTGTATTCACGACGTTAACAGAGAAATCGATAGTCATTTTTTGAAATAATTATAATAGCCTAATGATTGGTGGAAAACTCGTCTGTATAAATACTAGCCAACAAGGTGATTGATCTCTTAATTTTTAAACAATGAAATTATAATGACAAAAAATCAATCAGCCGCAAAGTCCACAAAACAATACAAAACAGGAGCAGAGCAAACATGAACCTACAAAACATCAGAAGTGGAATCAGGTGCCATGGAGGAGTTTGCATCCTCTGCCGACCGATCACATCCTTCGTATGCTCCATGTCATGATCTGGAAATAACGGGAAAATCCGTCGTCAATTCAGTGTGTAAATAATGGTCTAACAATTACCGATAGTATGGAAAATGTAGTCAGCATTTGACTTAATGATAAATTGTATTACCTGTCAAAGTCATTATATTGACCATAGAACTTACAAAATGATAATTTTAAACGAGACTGCTTATATCCTTGTTTCATCAACTCATTTTTCAATAATTTACTTCGTTTTAGAAATTATACATACGTAGAGCATGCTCTTGTGTTTCGAATCAAATGAGAGATAAACCCAGTATGCATTTGATGAAGGTATATTTCTGCATAAGTAAGGGAAGTTGAGGATTGAAAAGTGAAGTGAAAGTCATCATGTTGACAATAGAAAAGTTAAAATCATGTTTATCATAGAGTTTGGTTGCTAAATTACCATTTACGTTTTATTTCCCGATCAAGACAAGGATCACACGGTGGGTGTGACCGGTCAGCAGGGGATGCTCACTCCTTCATGGCACTTGATCCCACTTCTGATGTTTCGGAGGTCCGTGTTTGCGCTGCTCCTATTTGTATTGTTTTATGGACTTTGATATTGACTACTGTTCGTTATCTCAATATCCTTCTTTCAAGTAAAATATCCAAATACGAAACAGATATCGGTGGTATCTTTCATATCCAGCTAACCTGGATATATTGTATCGACATTACAATGGAAATACCCATTGCAAATTGAAAATGCATCGTTGACATACTAGTATCTAAATGTCGAGTAAAAGGTCACAGAAAGTGATTTCTTCTTTTCACGTTTAAGATTTGGGACAAATTCTGCATAAAGTATTATAGTTATTGTTTCGCAAACGAGAGCTGTATGGCATACACCGGTGTCGACTTATTGCAATGAACAATGACTAAGTAAGGCCTTTTTATATAGGGTTCCTCAGAAATAGCAAGAGTCCGATCGAAAATGGACACATTCTTTTTAAGACTCATGTTCCGTTTTAATTATTGCAGAATCAAATCAGTTCAAGTTATGGCCCGCAGATATTGTGCGAGTTCAACAAAGGTCAATGTTTACAGGAATCAACCTGAAAAAATATTTGAAAATCTTCTGCTCAAGTACAGCAAATCCATCATTATTGATAATAAACGATGAGATATTCATATGGAAGCATCCTGAGGAAGTGTAAATTGAACTCCCTCCCTTCCCGTTGATTTTTCATTACCGAACTAATTTGTGCTTTTTTCATAGCAAATGTGCTCAGATGAGTGATGGGCTCATGGACCTTTTGTTCACGGTTTTCATAGTTTACATGTCTAAAAAACTGATTATATTTTTTGTTATCTTCACTTTTGAACTATTGGTCCATATGTTGTGACAAAAATAACGGACACATAATTATGTCTTTGATATTTTCTGTCCTTGGCATCCATTTCAAGAACATTATTTGTGCAGTTGGCATTCATGTGTGATGAATATACTCAGAGATATGAAAAAAAAGTCTTAAATTTTGTACTTCATGTTTTTCGAAGAGTACATATGATTCGAATTTGTTGTCTTTGACTTCTGACAACTCAACATGTTTTCCAAATATCGTCAGGATTTTCTAAAACTATACATCACTGATTACGAATAACTTGTCATCTATCAAGTCATTTTGATACTGAAACTTTTACTATTAACATTTTCCTATAGCTTGTATAAGTCAGTTGTGTGTCAGTTTTATCCAAACCTTTCCTCAAAGTTCGTGTAGAGGTAGTCGACTTATTTGCAATGTTTCCGTCATTAGCATTGACTTTTAACACTAGATGAAACGCAATACTTATTTATAAAAGTTTCAAAACACAGTCCTGTCATATGTTGACTGGTTACAAATGATTGACATTTCATGTTGAATATCATCATCATAATACAGTATCGACATATGCTGGAAAGTTTTTTGTTAAATATTGACAAGTGTTTGCTCTTAATGATCAAATCAAATTGTTTTAAACGAAGAAAAACTCCCCTTGCTTTTTTGACACCCACATATACGCTTTCAAAAATTAAAGTGAGATGACTAAAATCGTATTCCAATTTTTCCCCTAGGAATTTCTTTTGTGCATTTCTCAATGCAATAAAAATTGTTATTAATCATTACATGTGTTCAATGATTTTTTTTAAATTATAAATTACTTTTACGATAAATTTGAACAGTTGTTATCCTTTGATGAAATTTAATAACTTTTACCTGTCTGCAAAATCCAGTTTCTTCGTTTTTATGTAAATCAAAGACACAAAAAGACTAACGAAATATCAGTAACACATAAACATATTATTTTTCTACAATTCTTGGTGGCGAATTAAAAGTAAGCTTTTCGATATTATACACAACTGCTTCTTCAATATAATCGACACTCTTAATTTTTATTAAACTATTAAATTTTTACATCTTGTGACTGGTCTGCATACAAAAAAATGTTAAAATCCCCTCTGATTCTACATGCTAGTTTTCCTCAAAGTCATTTTATCGACCGTAGATGTTACGAGGTGATTTTAAATGAGACTGCTGATTTTATTGTTTATCAACTTGTGTGCCAATTATACTTACCTGTTTCAGAAATTGTACATAGCTACGTAGACCATGCTATGATCTTGATCTTGATTTAGCCATGCTCTTGCGTATCGAATCAACTGAGAATTATAAACCGTGAATGCTGATAATAAGGGTATATTGCTGAATAAATAAGGGAAGTTGATGATTGAAACGTTAATGCCATCCCGTTGATGATGAAACTATGTTGTTAGATTACATGTACCTTTAACGTCTTTTTCTAGTAAAACAAATAAAAATGAAACATTGTCAGATGCTGTGGTGTCTTTTATTTTAGGCTCACTGGCATTTCGCGAATCGAATTTGAATGACAAAACACATTGTTAATTGACAATACGTCGTCGATATGATTATCTGAATGTTGAGTTCAATGTCAAAGCGTTTTCTTCTTTTCGCGTAAAAGGAATTTCAATAGGATCTTATTGTGTGACTTTCCAAGCCGACTTGTTCTATCTATGATGACCTTATTCAAAATCTAACATTATTAACATGAAAACAGGGAAAAAAGCTATTGTGACCTTCAACTCGGCATTAAGATAACCCCCAAAAGGCCAACTACCAACCTTTATCTATGAGAAAGAAAATGGCTTCATTTTCTTTTATCGTTAATAATCCTTATTCATAAAGAAATACTATTACTTGTCATACACCAATGTATGGTGTTATGGTCTCGAAATCTATTCAGTATCAATTGCATGCTCAGGAACGATCAATTTTGAGATCAAGGCAGACTTTTGTAACGCAAGTTCATGTTACAAGAAATTCAACACAATCGTTAAAAGTCTGCATTTCGGGAATTATACAGTCGTCTAAATAACCTTGTTTGCAAAAACATTCTTTCTATTGGACATAGTTTGGTTGACAAGATTCATACCAACTGTGCAGCGTTGCCTTTGTTCTGCATTAATTTTGACAACAGGAACAAACATTCCGTCGACCAGAGAACGGTAGATGTGACTGGTCGACACAGGATGCTTACTCTTCCTGGATACCTTATCCTACTATAAGAATTCCAAGGAGGTTGTGTTGTATGCCATGTTCACATTTTTAAAATCATTTTTTTTTTTTTTTAAATTTTATTTTCTAGATAGATCAATGTTTGTTCTGTTCATCTTTTTTGAATGGGCCTCGCGTAAAACAGTTCATATATATCCAAGAAGCATTAATTATTTTCGTTGCAATAACATGTAGCTCTTGCTCTTGCATTTTGAATTAATTCTCTCCATCGAATTGTACTTAAATAATATATCTGTAGTACATATTTATTTTTATTTTCGATAAACAAATATGATTTAATGCAAATATTATGCTTTAGATAAGCATTGTGTCTAATCTACATTTTGACCTTTCACGAATTTAGAAAAGCCAGTCGTGGTTGGTTCTACTTTCCAGAAAATGTAAATTATAACAAATTCCAGTAGTTTGTGCTTTATCCAGTATATACCTTCTCAGTTCAAAGGAAATTGTAACCCAGCATCTGAACCCTAGTGTGGAAGGAGTGATCGGACCTGACCGGGAAAGAAATCATCAGATACAACTTGAAGATAATTCATGTTGAAAATATAGGTTTACAAAACAATTATTTTGTGCGGCAAGCTTTTAAATACTTAGAGACAATATAAAACATTGTTATAATATGTTACTAAAAAAAAAGGATCTCCGAACGCTTCTATTTTGCTTTTAATATATATTTATTGAGAAACAAATACTTTCGTATCATGTAACTTAAAATCTTGAATGAATTTCGATGATAGCATAACCGGACATAATCCATGCTAGTAAATAAATCAATCAATGAAATATAGAATTGTTGATAAGCAGTACATAGGCAAATAAACATTTTCTTTGAAATATTTTTTCCAAGCCTTTGGCAACACTAAGTTTTATCTTTGCCATGATTTTCTATATGGGTTTTAATCTTTTAATTATTTATCGAACATGATGATTAAAAGCATGATATTTTGTATACACACGAAGCACTATATCAAAAACTCAACCTGACTTTCAAAAGGTATTTAAATGACAGCAAAAAGACAATGGGTCGTTTATATGTTAATTATCACTTTTACCTCATAGTTCAAAGTTTAGAGCCATATATCGTGAAATAATTTCATTAGATGTCGATAAAAACGGCACATAAATCTTCGTCTTAATTTGTTCAATGTTATTTTATTAAGAGTAAAATATGTTTTTAATTATTAAAGATAAAATTCGTACATTTCCTATATAGCAAGTATTACTTTTCACTTTTCCGTAAATAAATAAAAATTACTGCATCTCATTATATCACGACACTGTAGTGTATACACGTAAAAGATAAATAAATAACTCGGACATTTGTTTGAGTAAAAGTATAATCAGCAAAAGCACTCACAAGGATGCGTTTCGACACACACATTTTTTTTTTTTATAATTTGTCAATGCATCTGTAAACAACATATCCTGCGGGAAAAAAGCTCCGCATGTTAAAAAGCAAAAACAAATGGATTCGTGATAAATTGTAGGAGTGTAGATTTGTTATTCTGGCTCTCATATTAATAAAAAAAGTGATTTAATTAAAAACAGATTTTTCTCTTGCCTTTATATGCTGAACAAATTTATAAACATAATACTTATAGAGACAATAGAAATCTCTAATAAATTATGATTAAATTATGACAAGTAACAGTTCCGCGTGGCTAAATTTACGTCGAGAAAGTGACACGATGCCGTTAGCAGTGTATTAATTTCTTCTTCTTGCATTCATTCATTTGTAATACGTGGGTTATTATCATTATATACGCTCGGTATTTCCTGGTGAAGAAAATTTTATTTTCACCATTTTTAACTGTTCTTTATAGAAGGATCACACGAAAACTGGTGAAGCTGTGAATTGTGTTCCGTGTGGGAAAATACGGATTAAATCTTCTCTGATTCCCATTTGTGGGAACCGGCGAACGATGGAGGATTCAACTCTCACATCTTACCCCTCTTCCTGGAGCTTAACGTCACGCTCCCCCTTAATCAAGAAACGGTTGTCTCGCTCCGATTCTGGTGGTTCACTTCCGGACAATATACTAGATAAAAGGGACGCCAAAGGTCGAACGACATTTTTCAATGCCACAAAAGTTGGGGATTTAGACGAGGCGAAACGACTGTTAAATGCTGGGTCAGATGTCAACAAGGGGGACATCTATAGAGTTACACCCCTCCATGAGGCTGTGGAAAGGTCAAACTTGGAGGTTGTCGAATTCCTTGTGTCAAAAGGTAAGATGTTTTATATTGTAAATGTTTTGCGAAGTGATCGGTGGGTTTTTTAAGAAAGAAGGGGAATTAATTATATGTGTAAGGGAAAAATTAATTTCTTTTTTGACCTTTTTCTGATTTTATGACAAGAGGCCACTGAAAACAACTTTATTAATGACGTATCTTGCCCTGGTGAAAAGTTTCACCATGTATACTGCTCAATGCTTAATATTTTGACACATACGACAAGAAAAGCTTTGAGCTACGCTCTCGTTATATACGGCTATCTAACTCTTGGCAAAATCTAAAACAATGATAAAATACTTTAACTAATTTCTGATGAAAAGCCGTATGAATATTTGCTTTATGAGTTCAGATTATTTAAGTTTATACTTCACCTTGATCGAAAGTCATTTCAGCTATTCCCAAGCCCCGAAAAACACAGACACAAAACACACATAAAAGTTTTAATATTAAAATACCTTCATTCCAGTTTTTTGATATTAATTAAGATGGGGCAAGTTTTACATTATACAGAATCGCGATGGAAAATCAACGAATCACAGTTTGTTCGGCAACCACAAAAGCTTTTTCCCTCGTTAACACGGTGACACCGATTGCAAACAAATTTACACGTGCATGCCGTAGCTTGCGAAAGGTACCCCTAGATTTTTATGCCTCAGTAAAAGAAGTTTCAGGGGTATATAGTTTTTGACCTGTCCGTCCGTCTGTCTGTTTGTCCTCAAAAACTTTAACCTTGCTCATAACTTTAGATTGAATGGGGCTATGGCTTTATTTCACAGGTGTATTCCTTGTGGCAAGATCTTACTTTGGGTACCACCAAATTTGACCTCTTGACGTTGTCAAGTATGACCTAGTTTTACAAAAAAAAAATTACAACAAATTTACCTTTTCCATAAGTTTTGCACTTTCAGCAAGGGCTGAAATCCTGTCAGAGGGTATATATATTTTGACCTTTTCTCCTTGACCTTAGAGTTTAACACTTTAAAAATTTAACCTTGGTCATTACTTTTGAACAGTAAGAACTAAGACTTTCATATTTCACAGGTGTATTCCTTGTAACAAGATTTTCCTTTGGATACCAAAACTTTTGTCCTTGTCCTTTGGACTTCGACGTGCAATTTGAGAAAATTCAACCCTCGCCATACGGGGGAATTAGTGTTTCATAAACACATCTTGTTATGACTTGTTTTATTTTAATCGATTTAAAACAAAATTTGCCCATTCTAACAGGCCACTTGATAAGCATGAATAAGCATAAAATAAATGTATATTCAAAATTGGAGAGTTCCAACTTTCTGACAGGTTGTCTATAATCGACGGATTTTCATATTTAACGAGTTTGCATATGGTGATGAGTAAAAGACATGATGATATGATCACCCATAGGAATTCCACGATGTACTTTGACTCACTATGAATTGTTAAACACAAATATGCTGAAACATGAAGAGTATAACTAAATAACAGGGTTTTATATCCATATTAGTTTTTCTGTCGAAAACAATGATATACAGTTGTACCCTTTTCCTAATGATTTATTGAAACCATGGAATTTTCAGTCAACCTCTTGTTTATGTCTTAAGGTCAAAAGTTCTATTCGTCCGTTCTTTCGGTCGGGAATCACTTATTCTTGAACAAAGCAATTAACATGCTAAAATTTTAATATAAGTTGAGTCATCGTGGAACTTTAATATTTAATACTGCGTGCGTCTCTTCAGTTTTTCTATACATTTACATACACCGTTAGATAACAAGCTCATGTGTATAAAAACTGTCATTTCAACAAATTAGGCTGGATAAAACTGTTTGAACCAACACTACTGTATATAATACTTCTAATTAAGAAACTATCTTTATGTTGTTCATGTGTAAAAATAGTTTCCTAACGACGTCTTATTCATCAATGTCATATTCATGTCATTGTAAGACTTACACGTGATTAACACGATCAAGAAGCAACACTGAGAAAAATTTAAAATTGAATCTGTTAATTGGGATGTGGTAAAATATTCCTACTTTGTCGAGCACAGAAAATCTAAGACCTTGTGTCCAACAGAGAAATCTATTCTTGTAGCTTGACAAGTAAGAATATCAAGAAAAGCTTAAGGGCATACTCAATTGTTGTGTATAGAAATAAACTCTTGGTCCATTCTAGCTTCGTTGAGTATTGGGGGGGGGGTCATTTAATTAGTTTCCGGAAGATCAATCCTTTGAATAAATTCGAGAGCATGCGGAAATGAAAAGGTCCCTTTCGTTCACTAGGACAGAGAATACCGAGTACAGATCTACATTTACAGCATGGTACAGTTACAAGACGCTTGAAAAACATGTAAATTCTCCTGAAGATGTAATGCAAAGAACCTAGGAAAAAAACTCTTGTTCAACAATCTTACTTTTGTCACTGCAGTTTATTTATTCATACTTTTTTCATAGATTGAAAAATTATATGATTATTCATTAGATAAACATCAAGTTTGTTCATCTTCATGTCCGTTAATATTCACTCAATATTTTTGATTCTATACTAGCTTTTGATGGAAAACTTAAAGTATTCAAGGACAAAAGAGTTAATAACAATAGTATTTGAATGTATTTCTACCTACCTACCTAGTACTTGTTATGCCCGGGACACATAGGGCAAGGACTAAACCTCCATTTCTCTCTGTCTTGAGCATTTCTCTCCAGTTTTCCCCCAAGTTAGATTATGGTCTCTTATTTCCCTCTCCGGAGTCCTTCTTCAGGCGTTCTGTCACCGACCAGGTTTCCTCTTCCCTTCTGGTGTCCATCTAAGAGCTACTTTGATGATGTAGTTGGATGGTTTTCTTAACATATTCCCTATCCATCGCCAACTCCATTTTATTAGTAAAGTTCTCATGTCGTCTGTGTTTGCTTTCTCATGGAGTTCAACATTGGTAATTTGCCAGATATTTGAAAATATATTATATTATTATATAAGGAATCTTTTGTTTTTGTTCAAATGAGAAAAAAATATTGTTAAATGATGCCGATAACTCAGGAACGAAACTGAGCAGCAGTGAAAAGATAAACTTGATGTTCTCAAGATTTGAAGTATAATTTCTCTACATTACGAAATATACAGCGATATTTCAAAATAT
Organism: Saccostrea cuccullata; assembly: GCF_032062105.1. NCBI lineage: Eukaryota > Metazoa > Mollusca > Bivalvia > Ostreida > Ostreidae > Saccostrea > Saccostrea cuccullata. The sequence goes on along the minus strand of NW_026925444.1, from coordinate 122,000 downwards.
ATTTAAAAAAAAACACTTGCACATTTATCATTTGTTTAGTGTCATTCTTACTGTCAAGGACTAGCTGCAGTGCATTTACTGTCTTGTAAAATTTTAAACACGAAAAATTTATGGGGGATTCCTTCTGGTAAAAAAAAGTAATTCTTGCACAGATTGGACAATCCCAAGGACATTACTTAATTATTTTGATTTTAAGTTAAACATATTGATTGTAACAATATTGTGGCAAAGTTTGGAACACACGTGATATATTGTGGTTAATATTTCCGCAAACTGCATTTTCTCTAGCTAAACCAAACTCTACTATTGGGCGGTAACAATTCAGGAAAAGATAACTGTCTCACACAGCGTGGTACCGTATCTAGTCTGGTAACCATCATGCCCCGAACATTGTCCTCATTATGCACGTGATGATTCAATCGCTAATTAGTTGGTTCAAAGAAATATTTTTGAACTATTTATAATGATCACTTGCTATGATGATATCTAATTTTGATTGAAATTTACATCGCTAATATAGATGTTATTAACTTGTGCCAAAATTTTGATATAAAAAAGGTGTTTTTGTCATTATAATAGAAAAGGTCATTGAATGGTGATAATGGCTATCAAAATGAAATAAAGTTTATTTGATATTCACAAAAAAATATCACGATTTCAGGAATAATTAAAAATGTTGCCAATATTCTTCAAAGAAATGAGAACTATTATACTTGACAGCTTAAGTGATTCATCATTGCTTAATAAAAGTAAGATTTTTTTTACTGGGAGGAATATCAACCAATGAGGAAAGAATTAGTGACTAAATAATATTTCAAAGAAAAAAAAATAGGTTTAAAAGAAAAAAACTAAAATACTTTTTTAAAATGATGTATCGTTTGCTAGTAAACATTTGTTTAACATAATCAATTGTCGTTTCCAAACATCCATTGCAAACGTTTATAAGAATAGCTTTCACGTAACGCAGCCAAGTTACTCAAACTTTTGATGAGCCGAAAAATCAAACCTTTGTCTTCATCTGCAAAATAAGAAAAATCACAATGCAATGAGAAGAGCAATACATATACACATAGCTCTACAGCAATCAAAACCAGGTTCCGTAGATTGTCATAACTTGAAAGGAAAAGGTCTGCCACTTTTGATATGAAATCACTCATATAATGTATCATTTTGACAGCATTTGATAGTATTATGAGTGAGCAAAATTCATCTGTTGATGTTCATTGCTGTTATGTCATATCAAAGTATTAAAAAATATGTAGATCTTCATGCTAATGCGAGACTTTTGTTATGCAGGTTGACAACCTTCAATTACTAAAACACTTTCTTCTCTGTTATTAAGACGATTACCCACATTATCCTTTTGTCTTTATATACAAAAATATATGTGATCAAATACGTCTGTATCTTGCAATAAAATATTAGATAGGTAAAATTAGGGTCAAGAAAAATATGTTATTAAGAATGTACTGGGCGTTAATAAAAAAAGTCCTCATCTCCTTCAATGCTTAGCTTTGATTTTGTAAGCAGTCCTGAAGATTTAGGAGTTTATTATTTATTTACCTGTGTATCTCATGCTTGAATACTTTTCTCACAGGATGTGACCTGAATGCCAAGACGATTCTAGGACAAACCCCGTTAATGAGAGCTGTTCTGTATGACGATGTCGACCTCGTTAGATACCTTCATAAAGCAGGTAATCAGGCAATGAGACACATCATGTTTTCCAGCGCAAGGTCTTATCGATACGCCAAAGACCATTACACAATTTCTAACCATATTTATAATTATATTTATCGATAATTTATCTTTAAATAAACAATGCTGTAATTTCTTGAACTCACTGTCTGGACGATATAAAGTTACAAATTGTAATTTTGTGCATTCACCTTAAGCCAGTAAAGTAAAAAAAAAATATGCGAATCATTCAATATTTTCACCTGCATTAAATACCTTCGATAAAACCTTTTCCAGGTGCTCGGTTGGATGAGAGGGATTGTACAGGTAAAACAGCTCTTCTTATTGGAATCCAAGAAGGACGAACGGAAGCATGCAGGTATCTAATGAAAAACGGATGTGACGTAAACATACAAGATCGACTGGGACACACGGCCATGATGATGGCTCTAAGAGGAGGCAAAACACCGAACTTTTACATAGGCCGCAAACTTGTGAAATTTGGATACGACCTCAAGAAAGATGAGAAATGGATGACACAAGAAGAACTAGAGGCAGTTAATGTAAAACCAAACGTAGTGGACAAAATCTGCTCTAAATTGGGGATATCACTAAAAAGAAGTCCCTCCAGTGCTAGTAAAAAAGACAAAAACGAGAGCTAAATAGGCTGTAATACACCAGGTCATAAACAAAACGAGACCTATTCAGACTGTATACGTCAGATCTTGTACAAAAAAGAGAGCTTATCAGACTTAACAATCGCTTATGAGAAGAATGTGCACAAACAGATATTTATGCTTTCATGCAGGGATTCAAGATCATACACAATCACACACTTAACTTGTTTCAATGACCATGAACAACAATTTCGTTCTTTTCATTTCAACTGCAGCTGGGTGAGAAAATCAAACACTGATGCCTGTAATGATTTATGTGCTGTTTTTAAATGAAAAGAAGGAAGAGTTGAAGCATTTTATGGATACATTTTAATATAACATACAAATTCTACAAATCAGAGTACGTCCTCTATATGTTTATCTATGTTAATGCCAACAGTTTTTGAATGAAGCATTTGTAAATATTTTGATGCAATAAAGATTTTTTTTTCATATTTTCCTTCTTTTTTAATTTAGATAAAGCAAAACAATATCTACATTAATTCATTTATATTTGATTTCCGAATAACAAACATAGTTGCCTTATTCATTTTTCCTGTCATTTTAAGAATATAATCAATAGATATTTTAAAATTTAGATCACTGCATTCTGGGACATATTTTATCTTAACACAGTTAAGCTTTTGCATCAAAGTGAAAATATTTCATGAAGTACCCATTATTTTAATAATAATGTGATCCACAAAATATACATTTTTATTTCATACTAAAGCAGTCTATATTCTTAATATATCAATAAAATTGAAACAGTGATTTAATGAGGTGAAGCCAAGATGTGAATGCAAGAGAATACAGTCCATACATCACTGCATTGAAACAAGTACAATTACTGTAAGTTATTCATAGCTAATAATTCATCAAAAACAAGAATTTATTTTATTTAAGAAATATTTTACATTTAGTTCTTCACAGTTAAGAAAACAGACCAAATTTCGAACTCTTCTATGAAGGATATGGAGATAATGAACAGTATTCAATATCAAAGTCCATAAAACAATACAAAATAGGAGCAGAGCAAACACGGACCTCCGAAACATCAGTGGGATCAGGTGCCATGGAGGACTGAGCATCCCCTGCCGACCGGACACATCCGCAGTGTGCTCCTTGTAATGATCGGGAAATAGCGGAAAAATTCGTCGTCAATTCAGTGTATAAATAATTGACTAATAATTAGTATGAAAAACTTCAGTCAGCATTTGACTCAATGATAAATTGTATTTGCTGGCAAGGTCATGGTATCGACCACAGAACTTCCGAAATAATGACTTTAAACGAGACTGCTGATAGTCTTGTTTCATCAACCTGTTTGTCAATAATTGATCTAGTTTTAGAAATTGTTCATACGTAGAGCATGCTCTAGCGTATCGAATCAACTGAGATATGTAAACTTCGTATGCAGGTGATGAAGGTATATTGCTGCATAGGTAAGGGAAGTTGACGATAGTAAAGTTGAAGTCATCACGTTTATCATAGAGCTTGGTTTTTAGATTACAATTAGTGTCTTTTCAAGTAAGATATCCAAGTATGAAACAGATGTGTCAGACTCTGTGGCATCTTTTATCTCAAGCGATATATCGTATTGACATAAAAATAGAAATTACCATTGTTTGACAATACGTCGTCGATATATCTAAAGATCGATTTGAAGGACACAGCAAGTGTTTTCTTCTTTTCTCGCATATACGATCTTTTACATTCCCTTACGAATTTGTAGTCAAAATTTTTTATATTGTGGCTAAGAATATATTAAAATAATTCTCTTACTTTGCAATACACCAGCCACAGTAAAGCCCACAGACAGCAGACCGTTATTTAATGTGACGTTTTGAAAAATGAATGTGTAATTCAAATGCAAGGTGGTTGTAGGCTATATAAGGTCGAAATTCGTAATAACATCGAATTAGACAAATTATCGCCCTTGATAACAAATACAAAAGCTATGGTAGAGATCCAGGCCTACAGAAGATATTTTTAAGAAAATGTTACTGTTTCTAGAGATTTTTTGCCTTCTCGTCCAACTCAATGGTGCTGTATGTAATGTGTCAAAGTTTATTTCCATTGGTAAAAATTTTAAAAGAATAAAAATGATAAAAACAAAGTCAAGGAGAAGAATGTTTGTTCCTAAATTGAGTATTTATATTTGATATTTATATAAACCTGCAACATTTAGACGAGTTTGTAAAAAAGGAAAGCTTTAAAATCTAACGTTTGACATACCTTTCACATGGTTTTGGAACCAGCTGGTACAAATATACTTTAGACTTACATGTAGCTATTTTCCATGTCAAGAGAAATGGACACACATGAAGAGGGACTTCACACGTCACACAAAGAGCAGTAAGAATGACAAACAAATCAGGATGTGTCAAAGTTCCAACGGTGGCATCAAATTTTATTACCGAATCTTTCTTTCTTCTTCTAAAAGAATTGGTAACGAACATCCAGCAAATCACTATCGGGACATCTTTACAAAGTGTTAACTACATAGCGTGTATTAATGTACGAAATTTACGTTGGGTATTTTCAAAACCATTCACTTCAGCATGAGGTCTATATTTTCCGTGTTTGTTCTCTTAAATAGCATTCTGAACTTGATAACTGTTGTTTTTTTTTATATTCCATGTATTAACATGTATTGCTGTGAAAAATTGATAAAAGTATCATTTAGAAAAGACTCTTTATTTTCATGCTTCTTATATATATTAGTTTAGAAGTTCATCATCAGAACTGTTCAAGAAACGAGCTGAAAACAAAAAGTAAATCATCTTGTTGGTATCAATTCCAGACTTTACATCATGATTTAATTAACCTTGTACCACCTAAGGAAAATGAAATATATTTTTACTAGTGCTTGTTTTCGAATATCTGTATCTGGAAACATAAAACTTGCTTTTCCGTCCAATATATCTGTATTTTTAGCATATATATTGAAGATTTAAATATATATATATTATATATTATAAAAAAAAGAAAGAAAGAAACGTTACTTCCGGTCGAACAGGACGGAAGACCTACTCGTTGCTTTGCAACGAGCTTTGCTCTAGTTATTGTCAATTATTATAACTTGTAATAATAACAATCTTTTCTTTGTGTGTGTATCCCAGAATATATATATATATATATATATATATATATATATATATATATATATATATATATATATATATATATATATATATATATATAAAAAATATTAAGAAATGTCAACAGATATTTGCTTCCATTTCTTTAGGCACACCTCCTAACTGAATTAACATAATCATCAATTCTGCTGCATCCCAGACCAAACTTTTAATTAAATGCGCCATAAGCATGCTGCAACAAGCATATTTATTATGCATAAAAATCCAATAAAAGCGAAAGAAATATAAACTGCACATCCACCCATTCTTTCAAAGCGATGAATATTTTCATTATGAATATATGATGCATTTAATACAATCGAAATTAAAGGAAAATTTGTTTATGCGGTCGCTTTTTTCCGAAAACCTATAAACAGGGGAGAAAAGTGCATCATAAAAATTATAAAAGTACAGCATAAGAAAGATGATTTACAGACCTTAAGTACTTTTAATATGATTTCCATTGACTTTTTTTTTTCAATTTCACATAAATGCATTTAATTTGCTGATGCAAAGAAGAAGATATATTTGAATGTTATCATTGTTTATTTGAGACCCATGTTAATTTTGTTTTGTTAAACCGTTTGAATGTATTTTTTATAGACTTTTAGTGATGGTCCTAAAGGAGCATATAAATTTTTAAATATCTGAAAATTCTTAATGCAAAATTGCAATAAAATTTAATGTACTTAATTAGAATTAAACAGACAAAAGTGTCCCAATCCGGTGATCTCCAAATAATGTCTTTGTAAAATTCAGAAACAAAATATGTACGAGGGGTGTTAGAAAAGTTCGCGGACAAGTTTTATTGTGAGCGCGCTATTTCCACGAAACCGGTCAAACTTTGCAGATAAAATCTTTACCTTTTTTCCAATTAATATACAAGAATTTGTTGCTCTCCGATGATTATTGAAAAATATACAGCTTTTTTATTTTGATAAATCTTGCTTCACGGAGCATGCTATTTTGGCACGTTTACATCACAAAGACTCTTTATTAAAATTAAAAATTGCACAATTGTACCGCAAAGAGTTTTATGATATTTTACCTGCCGCTATAGTATTCATGAAACGTCACTGGGAAAAATTTTGAACTAAATTGGAATATGACTGTTTTATAGCCGTTTTTAAATCAGCTTAAAAACACAGCCAAAAATGGGAACGTCATTTAGCGTCATGGAGCACTGCACTATGTAAAAATTATGTATGCAGACTGGAAAATGTCTAAAAAGAGATTAAAATGTTCAAGATGCTGCCGGGATTTCACACCTACAAAGGACAAGTTTTCAAATGGTTGTAGCTTCATAAGAATGGAGGATATATTTGAATGATTACCTCCATTGATACTTCAATACCCCCGTATCGCATGGATGTTATGGTTTTGCATAGTTTCCATACCTGATTGATTAACTGCATAGACTTTTTTAAGATCTCAATAATATCCGAATCAGTACAAAAGACATTATATAAAAGAAAAGTAATATGTCTTGATATAGATATTCAATTTTAAAGTAGAAAATAGATAAGAAAAATCTGAAGAAATGAAAGATTTATAGAACTTTACCGGTTGAAATCTGGTTGTCACGTCGCCTTACGTCAAGTGATTGCTCCGTGAATCCATGACCTCATAGTAAAAATGTAAATTTTCAAGATTTTATTATATGGACCTGATTTTTTATATACCAATAAACAAAATGTAGGAATTTATTGAGACATAGGTCATACTTCACAGTACAAAATAGATTTTCCGTAATTCAAAGTGTCCGCGAACTTTTCTAACGACCCTCGTACTTTATCAATAGTTTACTGCATCTGGATATTTACATTATAATTCACGACTCCCATTAGAGTAGACCAAATATATTCTTTTTATAAATTACATTCAATAACATTTTGGATCAGTTAAATTATGTTTAAAATACAAAAAATTAGAAAAAAAAAAAAAAAACAAAACCATTACAGAAGCAAACAGGAAATGATATACATATAATTCACATACATAAAATATTCCCAAGAGTACCAGTTGCGCCTCGTTATTATCAGACCTTAATTTTTTCATTCATATGAAGCAGAATTCGTCCAAAATCTTATACATGTACGTGGAAAGAAGAAATTTTAAACATCAACTCGGCATTTAGATACCGTATATACTCGCCTATAAGTCGGTATTTTGGGAGTTAAACTTTAGTCCAAAAGTCCAACTTATAGGCGAGTCATAAAAAGACTTTTATTTTTCTGGACGGTGAAGCGTAATTTTCTATAAACATTTTCAACAGTTATCTTTGAACAAAGTCTGGATATATGATATCATTTATGTATTCAAAGATTATACAAAAAGTATAAGTTTTTATATACATGTATTTTATATATTTTTTTTTATCTAAAGAGGGTATTATTTATTTTTTTTTATGATTTTAAGTCAAATATGGACTTTTATGGATATTTCCCAAAATATTAATTGAAATCAGATTAAAACAGACCATTTATTAGAAACTGTCATATGACTGTCATATGACAAATTTTTAAGTTATAAGCTAATGGCAAATCCCTGCAAAATAACCCCCCAAAATACAACGACTTATAGGCGAGTATATACGGTATATCGATAATGTATTGTCAATTAACAATGGTTAATATTACCATTTTATGTCGATATATCCCGGTGACCTTGAAAAAAAGGATACCACAGAGTCTGACACATCTGTTTCATATCTAGATATTTTACTTGAAAAAGACGTTAATCTTAAGCTAACAACCAAGAGTTATGACAAACGAGATGAATTTAACTTTTCAATCGTCAACTTCCCTTTCTAATGAAGCAATATTCCGTCATCGTCTGCATACGAGGTTTATATTTCTCAGTTGATTCGATACGCAAAACCATGCTGTACGTATGAACAATTTCTAAAGCGATATAAATCATTGCCGGACAAATTGCTGAAACAATAATATCAGCAGTTTCGTTTAAAGTCATCATTTCGTAAGTTCTATGGTCGATACAACGACCTTGTCAACAAATACGATTTATCATCAAGTCAAATGCTGACTGATGTTTTTCATACTAATTGTCATTATATACTCACTGAATTGTCGACGGATTTTTCCGTTATTTTCCGAAGATATCAAGGGGCACATGGCGGGTGTGACCGGTCTGTAGCGTATGACTTGTTCACTCCTCCATGGCACCTGATTCCACCTTTGATGTTTGGAGATCCGTTTTTACTCTTCTCTTATTGGATATGGAAATAATGGACAGTATTCAAGCTCAAAAGCCCATTGAACAATACGAAATAGGAGCAAAGCTCTTTCATCCTTGTCTATTCGGATAAAATCATAACACTGGGACGCATTTAAAAAAAAAATTATTAATCCCGATATTCGATAGAATTAATTTTTGATTTCCCATTTCATGTTCATTTCAGAAAATACTTTTATTAACCCTATATATCATTGACACAACCTAGCAAATTTAATTATATTTAAAAAAAAAACCCATTTATTCACTACATGGGTTTGGAGTAAATTAGAGTTACCGTCAAATTTCTGTCTTAGGAAATTTTTAAATGCTTTTTATTATAAATCATTTTAAATAACGTTAAGTTCACACTTGATGTGCTATCATAAAGTTGCTGTCACATATATCGGTTAATTACCAGTCCATGCAATGTGCTTTGGACTAGGTCAATAAAAGGCATTACAAACCACACAACTTGTCCCTGACCTGAACTCCTCTTGAAAGTAGAGACATGGTTATCTGCATATGACACTGAGGGTTCATCAGTATCCCATTGAAGTTGGTTTTGGAATTTATTTCTTCGGCAACAGACTGAAGAGAAATGCATTAACAAGTGTCAGATCAACATATATAAGAAAAAGTGAAAAGTATAGATTAGCACAAAATTGTGACCGTCTAGACTTTGGTGTGGTTGCAAATTATGCCGTGTGTATTCCATGTATAATTCAATGGGTCATATCTCTTTAGGGTCAAGGCTTCAATATCAAAGTACCACAATTTTTTAATACAGTTTTATTCAAAGATTAATAAATTAATCAGATAAACTTTTCTGTTTTCCAAAATTGTTGTAAATTATGTAAAAACATTTTTTAAAAAAATTAAAAATTAGAACAAGCAAACTGAATGATGCTTACCTGATTAAATCATTAGTTTCTGCTGGAGATGGTTTTCAGTGTCTTTTTTGGAAACACTGTTCTGTTGTCAATCCCTTTCTAAAACATCAATATGATTTAAACATTGCTTTTGGTACAACTTTTTTTACGGAAATTTGTAAAAAGTCTTATTTGTCAAAAAAAAAATGTTTAAGCAGGTTACATGTATGTGTTGTTGATCATTTAGATGAGAAGCCTACCTTATGCAAATTTCACGGTGTTAATAAAAAATGATAAGGTACTCCTTAAATATTCAGTTAATTGTTTTGTGAAAATATACAAAATTTTAATTACTAGTAATTTCTGATTTCTAAACATGTTTCTAAACATGTTTCTAATTGTTTTTAAAAATTTGAAACATTAAAAATGTGATTTTGGCAAAAAAAGTTTTTTTCCCAAATAGTATAGAAATGGCTTTATTTAATTTATCAAATTCATAATCAACAATATATCCCTCCTTTTTGAATTTTAAGATTCTGAAGTAGGCTTAATGTTTCAGAAACAAATATAACTAATTTAATATTTTAAGCCACATTTCTTTTATTTAGTTTTTTTTTTAAAATTAAAATTATTCGGATAAAATGAAAAAGATCTTCAAAAATAGAAAAAAATCTTGAAAAAATTATATATTATAGAAATTACGAATAGTGCATTTTTTGTGTCAACATGATTCAAAGGGTTACATTAATATTTCAAAGTTTATGGGAAAATGTAACATTTCAGAAACATGTCTTTTTTTTTACTACTATCAACCAGATAGTAGTTAAAGGACACAAATCCAGAGAATTAACGGTCTTTTTTAATAGAAGAAGACAAATGATGTTAAACAATCAACAAAATCTAAAAATAGTAATTCAATGTTTATATTTACATTCCTTAATTTTCTCTTTTCAAAAATGTTAATTGCGATCATGTTTTCAAAAAATATAAATTTCAGCCTTTCAGATGCGGTTGATATTGACGTAAGAGGCGTTTTGGCGTGAAAATTTGAATAACTCAAATGAATATCGGGAACAAAATAAAATCTAAGTGTACGTTTGTTACATTTTTACATAATTTGAATATTTTTAAGATAATAGTTTTTAATATTAAATTGTTTGGGTGTGTAATAAATTCGAAATTTTTCAAGTTGTGTTTTGCAAAAGTTATAACGATGCAATGGATCGTGTGAACTCTATTTGAATAAATCTCCAATTTAATATATCACAATGATATCCATTTCGAAAACTTATTCACCGCCTTACTTTTTATATTTACTGCCACCGTATAATGCATAAAGTTAACACATTGCACCTTTGCAGTATTACATGAACATGGGAGATATGTCTCAATAATTCCTCATGTTTTATTTCTGTGAACAGAATTGTAACAAGAAAAGTTTTCAAGCCGATATTAAATCATAAATATTATTTCAATACATAGTTTAATAAATTTTATGGAAAAAAATCCATTTCAAAGGTATAAAAAATTGTTTGTACAAAAATACTGTATATCAAAACTGATGAGCATTAGAGTTAACCTTGTGTCAAGCGGAACTCTTTAATAAAACGAAAAGAAAAACGTACAAATCAGAAAAGTAAAAAGGTGTGAAAAGCAGTTCACTCTTCTTTATGTAGCCTGTCCCGTCAGGTTCACTTAGGTAAAATGAGGTCATGACAAAAACTAATGATATGGATGTCATCAAGTGTGTCCGTACATAAGACATTCAGCTTGATTAAAATAAAACTCTAAATTAATCTCAATAAACATTATTAAAATAATTAAAAGTGTTCTTTACTTCAAAGATGTAAATCAAATGTGATAAAACACCTCAGACCTTTTAGTTACATTTCAGCGCTATGCTGTTCTTCATAATTGGCCAATTCTCAATTTTTTTGCACTAATAATAAAGTTATATAATTATATACTTTAAGCTCTACTCGTAGGAAACATTTGCAGGAAAATGAATAAAATATTAATTATCAGAGTGAATAAAGTTTATGAATCATCAATACAGAGTTAATAAAAGCACAGGTTGATAAAAGGTTAATGAACGATTAATGTTCACAAAGCACCAAATCAAAAAAGAAAATATCAATAATAAAAAGTTCGGTTTATTTTTTGGTTGTTTCGCTTTTCATTTTAGACCTCTGCAACCTATACGTCTCATATTTAAAGGGCTGGTCTTTTTGTACCTGTAGGCATGCTCTTCTTGTACATAATACTTGAGCATAAAACTACTTTTAATTTCTATTAATGTATAAATAAAATGACTTTTCTGACAAACGCAGTTGTGACTAATATTGTAGTTTGGAATGACTTACTTTTTCCCCCTATTTTTACTTGGTCATAAGCAAAGCCTCCAAAATACCACGACCAGCTGTCTCTAATCTCTATTCATGCACTCCTATATTGGAAATACACTTACCTGTACGGGTCCGAATGTTTGACCATTTATGTCCTTGTTTGGTGGTAGAGGATTCAATAATACAAATCTATTACAAAGTAACGTCATATCATTGATAAAACATGTAAGCCGTTTAAGATTGTTTGTGGCGATTGTTTTGTCATTTAATTCTTCCGGTTATCAGTTATTGACCAATGTCAACCGATGCTAAATATTAATCATACTCACCTAAATTAAGATTATAGTCCTATCTTGAGAGTCTTTTAATATCAAATATCTCAATCAATTATTATATTTTACAGCATTACCAATAAATGTAGACTATATGGCTAATTGTAATAGATATATGCAAACAAAGATACATAGCGGGTTCCAAAAAATGTTCTACCAAGCCTCTTTCTTAACTCCTCACTAAGGTATTAACAGAAGTGAAGGAGAAACTTTAAGAGTTCTGCGCACCAATATATTCCAGAAGTGGTATAAATCAGATGTGGATAATAAAAAATTCCAAGGATCTTTTGGATAATTTAAAACCACACAATTTTATTAAATTCTAAAATATGAAAAACTTGCAACTTTTCAACTTTATATATAAAGCTATTCCCCACGATAAATTAAAGTCCAGACTTTCTGCCATCATTGACATGCAGCTGCTTTTTTTTTCAATAAAAATGGAACCCGTTAATTAACTTATCTTGTCATTGGACATTTGCATAAATTTTTGTTTTAAAAAATCTGATTGTAACACAAGTACTCTGAAGATGATATTAAAAGATGCTCAAGTGTCTGGTTTACAATACCTTTGTGGTGTTTGGGGACGGGTTCTTCAAACAGTCTTTTGGAATTCCCATCGGTACCAATTGTGCCCGATAATAAACAAACCTATTTTGTAATCATATGAAAAAGAATTCGTTCAAAATCTTTTACGTGAAAAGAAAACTCTTGCGGTGGCTTTCAAACCGACATATAGATATATCGACGATGTATTGTCAATAAACAATTCTGTATTATTTAATGGACTTTTGAGCTTCAACACTGTTCACAACGGCTGAGACCGGTCGGCAGGGGATGTTTACACCTTAATGGCATCTGATCCCATCGCTGATTTTTTTTTTTGGCAGTCCCTGTTTGCTCTGCTCCAATTTTGTATTATTTAATGGACTTTTGTGCTTGAATAATGTTCGTTATCTTCATATATTTCATGCAAGTAAATGACTACGGATTAAAGATAGTTTTTTGTACTTCCAATGTTTAATGGACTTTTGATCTTCAACACTGTTCACGGCGGCACCAATGCGCCGATTAACATTAATTTTATTCATCTGCCCTAATAATACTTCAAATTATCACTACTAATGATATTCTGTCAAAATAAATTATTTAGATAAAAAGAAATTATTTTGATTCCTATATTTTTCTTCAAATATCAACAGTTCAGACACTTAATAGTCCTTTCTGTCCTATTTCAATTTTCGTATCATACAGTGTTCTTGTCGAGGAGTATTTTTTAAAAATCCATTAATTAATTAAATATAATCTGTTACAACCATGCACTAATCATTTGTTTATATTGTCACGATAATGTCTTATTAAATCCGCCATCTATTTATTAAACCCATGATGACGTAAAATTATAAATCTGTTCTAGCAGGTGTTTATCTACTAGACCTACCTGAGTTTAAGTTTCGGAATTGTTACGATTTATAATCATGCACTGATGTCAGAGGCGGTGTTTGGCTTTTTTTTAAATGTTTACTTAAACTGGTGAAGAAAGACATTTAATGCTGATCAGATGTACTTTGCAAGAGATTATGCACTAAGGTACAAACTGTATCATTTTTTACTGGTAGTTAACATGCTTTCGGTATGTATTCAAGCATTGTACATATCATTACCTCATCAAGCTTGAAGTAATTTTCATTTCTTACATGAATTATCACCATCTAAAGCGGCGTCTTATGATAAGAAGAGGAATATTGTATTATCTAAGGAAATAACTCGTGAAATTTCAACCTTTGTTTGATATTACTAGTATTCATATATCAAATTTCAATCTGGATTAAGTAATTTATGTAATTTTTTGGGTGGTATTCGGGCGTTATTAGCATTTATTTAAAAGCTTTAACGCATTTGTATACACGGTTTAGACGAACTTCCATGTAAACTTACATTTTTCTATTTCATAATGACATCTTTACGAAGTAAAAACAATATTTATACTAGTTTTAATTATTAAGTAACAAATTTCAAGACTTTTACCTCTTTAACAAGGAAGCTTCTCTGAATCACATGTCAGTTTTGTGTAATATCTATTTATTATTCCCAACAACCAATATGATCTTTATTACCAGTATACCGGTATATTGTAATTCATAAATTTTGAAAGAAAAACCTTAAAAAGATACAAAACGGGTGCTAATAGATGCTATACCAAATCTTTTTCATCACCCTACTAAAATACATGTATTAACAACCGGCGATGAAGAAGGAATTTCCTGTGTATTCTAAAACAGATTTTAAAAAGTGCCTATTACTCAGATGTTGAAATATTATACCGTATAAGTAGAATTTTTAGCGAGGATTTAATTTTGGCATTATCAGCGAGGGTCCTGAGATCGCTAAAATTAAATATCACTAAGAATTAATTATCACATTTTATATGTAATAGCTTCTTTAGTTAGCATTTTAAAATCGCTAAAATTATCTCTCGCTAAAAATAAATTACCATTTCGAAGGAGAAATCGTTAAATTTGCGTCTTGCTAAAATTTCCACTTATACGGTATTAAAAAATGACAATTAAAAAATTTGAAATGCAAAATTTTGTTAAACAATGAATTTGATCTTTTTCAACACTTTATATAACTTTTTACATCATAAACACTGCTTTAAACTCTTTGCAATATGAATAATAATAATCTTATAATAGGTCAGTAACAGAACATTCTGATTCTAAGTTATCATTCAAAGGATTCCTGAGTTACAAATGGAAAATATCCATGAAGTTTTACAGAGACTAGGTCTTCTTACAAACTGTTGGAATTTTCATTGGTTCCAATTGTATCCCGTAATTAGCAGACCTCATTAAAGGAAGTAGTTTCTATTCGACATTGAGATAAATCGATATCTTATCAGTAAACAATATTCCGACTTATTCCTACATTGATTCGATGTATACCATTGAAAAACATGTGTTTCATATTTGAATGTTTTACTTGAGAAAGGTTCGATGGCAAACTAACAACTAAATATATTTTGATTAACATGATGACTTCAATTTTTTTCTATTTTCAAGTTCCCTAATTTATGTATCATTATACCATAATCAATTGCATATGAAGTTGTTTCGATCATCCTCGCAATACAGAGATCCTGGGTCAATACGTTGTCGTTGGACCCCTGGCATGATCCGCAGTCAATATGTGGCCATTGGACAACGGTATTGTGTTGACTCAGGACTCATGACATTGCGAGGATGCATTTCGATATGGACGTTTGATATTTTTAAACGAGATACGGTCGCGACGAGATAATGAAGTCCATGTTTGGTCATAATTTGTATTGCCATATGCGAGCTTTTAAGAGAGGTCACTGTTTGTTGTTCTCGTTTTTAATTTCTTGTAGTGTCTGCATATATGAATTGGTAAAAGTAGAGTTAATTTTCCTCACACGGTCGCAGTAGCCCATTGGTAGGGTACGTACGTACTTTTTTGTGGTCGGAAGGTACGGGTTCGAATCCTGTTCCTGGTTCCGCGTCAAACCTTGAACGTATAACAAAAGGAATGAATGTTCCTTGGCCAAACTTTCAGTGAGAAACATTGGTCTATCAGCTAAGACTTCGAAAGCGTAGATCTCGTGGTACGGTAGTTGTTAATTATAACACGATATATTAAACATCCCTCACTTCTTATTGTAGATTGGAGAAGTAAGGTTTATAGGTTAAGTTCCACAAGGATATTCCATTTGTATTCATCATTTATTCATCTGAGTGAGAAAAAAAAGTTCTCACAAGGGAGTTAAAACAACAATCAGTTACACGTAATCAAGAACATTTTGAATCTCTCTTTATCACCTTTCGTTATTTTTGATTACGTATGTCACGGTAACCAACCTTCGACATATAACATGGGTAGCGCCCGGTTTCAGAAGCCAAAGTCAATGGTCTTTCGGACATGACATTAAAAAGTTTATTCCCATGTCATGAGAAGGGTTGGTTCGATAGAGAACCCTCACTTCTTTGTAGTTCTGAGTGCCAAGTACATTTCTAAATAAAACACTTGGTGTCTGTTATCGAGTGAGTGAGAAAAGGGTGTAAACATGGTAAAACAACAATCAATCAATAAATTAAAACGTTTTATGTATAATTGTCCTGGCATCTTAAATACAACCCATTTCATGAAAAACATTTCCAGAACATTTGGAATCTTTCATGGAATTATTTCATAGTCAAATCATCATTTTTGTTCTATTTTAAATTTAAACATAATTCATCAGATGTTTTCAGTTAAATGGGTCGATTTCTTCGAAAAAACCTCGGCAAAAATGTCAAACTGTTGTACTACTCTTGTAAAATGTTAAGCTTTAAAATTTATTGTGTTTACTGGAAATGCATTATTTCAATTAATACCAATATCATAAATAAAAAATCCCTTCCTCTATGTTTTGCCTTGAATATTCATTTGTTGGTATCAATCATAAGAAAAACCGTAGTAAACTATAACAACAAGATATTACACATATCGTTAATCATTATGTGATGAGTAAACATAAATTATTACGCACACACTTTGATTGGACATCAGATGTGCTTTATTGCCTTTCTCGCGTGCTGTTTCGTGTAGGATATAACAAGGTAAACAGCTTACCTATGAATGGGATCCAAGGTTACCACCATGTCGTCATGACGGCGTGAGAAAAGGGGGTTGAGCTTCATGACGAAAGTGTTGGGTTGACTATATATAAATCCTTCGACTCAGAAAAGAAGTTGCATTTCTCTTCCATTCTAAATACAATCGAATCAGATTACTTTTTCTCTTACAAGAATAAAGTAACCTCTGTAAATCGATAAAAAATGTCTAGATCAGGGCTGCAGATGAAAGTTTCGTCCAGCTTACCTTCTTTTTCGCCTTATTTCGAAAGAAGGGGAGCACGTGGACGAGCTGATTCCGAACCCAAGAATCTGTTTGCTATGGGAGAAGAGATAACTACAAAAAATGCTAAGGGACAGTCCTTGATTTTCTATGCCATTCGTTTTGGACATAAAGGCTTGGCCAGGGAGTTACTGGAGAAGGGCTGTGATCCAAATGAAGCAGACAATTCGAACCATTATCCCATCCATGAAGCTGTAGATCAATCAGAGATCACGATGATAAAACTTCTCAAAGAATATGGTATGATTTAGCTTTTAAAATTTTATTTAGCATTGGAAAATGATATGAGAGTAAACAATATAAATTAACGTACTACAATACTGCATTCCTTTTTATATCATTACCAAATCATAGTTCAATTTAAAAAAAGTGATGTTTCTTAATACTTGATTTCTTTTCCAGGTGCCGATCTCAATGTTAAAAATCTCTTAGGCCAGACTCCTCTCATGAGAGCTGTTCTTTTTGATGATGTTTTGATTGTGAAAACTCTCCTTGAAGCAGGTAAATATATTTTTTAAATCAATTCATTTAAAAATAACTTTAAAAACTACATTTTGATTAACATTATTTTTTGAATTAATGCTTGTTTGTTCTTCAGGTGCAGATCCTTATCAGAGAGACATTTCGGGCCAAACCCTCATCGACTTTGCGCTTTCTACAGGCAGAGAGAACACGTGTCTCTACCTGATACAGAATGGATACGAATCCCTGACCAAGGATAACATTCACCTGCATCACCTGACCACATCTGAGAGGTCCGGCACTGTGGTCAACTCTTTAATCAATTTTCTAACCAACATGAAGAAAAAGAAGGGACTGGTCAAAAACAAAATAGCAGAGAAAAGGAAAAGCCTCGCACCCTTGAAGATTAATTTTACGTTTTCGAAGAAAAATCTATTAAAGAAAAAGAAATGTGTTGGTCCAGTTAAACGAGATACTGACTTGCCTAATTTTGCAATTCTAAATATTCATTGATTCCAGCTATAGAAGCACACTGAAATCCTTTGAATTATTTCAAATTTAATCATAAATTTGATTTCAGATACGTGTATGTACTATGTACACTTAATTTTTGTATTTATATAAAGGAAGAAAAAACGGTTATTTCTTTGTGATTTTTTTTATCAAACAGATCTATTAAAGATACTAGTACAGTGACGAATGAGGACAAATCTTGCAAAGCGCATTTAATATTAATGTTCAATATGGCTGAAATGCCTACAGGGTCTGTAATATGCGTCACCTTTTGCTGGCATTTGGAATGAAAAAAAGGAGTATAAAATCGATATTTTATATACAAGTGTATATATTCCTTTTATTATTCCAGATATGTTATAGTAACATTAACATTGAAAATCAGAGAAGGTCAAGATGAAAAATATGGAGATAACGAACAGTATTCATGCCCAGAAGGCCATTAAACAAGACAAAATAGGGGCAGAGCAAATACGGACCTCCAAAACATCAGAGGTAGGATCAGGTGCCATGGAGGAGTGAGCATCCCCCATCAACCCGTCACACCCGCCGTGTGCTCCTGTTCATGATTACGAAAATAGCAAAAACTCTGTCGACAATTCAGTGTGTATATAATGGTCTAACAACATGAAAAAGTCAGTCAGTATTTGACTTAATAATGAATTGTATTTGCTGACAAGCCAGACAAGGACATTGTATTGACCATAGAACTTACGGAATTATGATTTTAAGCGAAACTGTTGATATTCTTGTTTCAGCAACTTGTTTGTCAATGTCTTACCTCGTTTAAAAAATTGTTCATACGTATAGCATGTTTCTGTGTATCAAATGAACTGAGAACCCCGTATGCAATTACCTTGTCAGCAAATACAACTTATCATTGAGTCAAATGCTGACAATGTCAGACGTTTTTTCATTCTTATTGTTAGTCAATTATCTATACACTGAATTAACGACGGATTTTTCCGTTATTTCCTGATCATGACAAAGAGCACACGGCGGGTGTGACCGGTCGGCAGGGGATGCTCACTCCTCCATGGCATCAGATCCCAACACTGATGTTTTGGAGGTCCAAGTTTGTTCTGCTCCTATTTTGTATTGTTTTGTGGACTTTTGATCTGGAATACTGTTCATTATCTCCATATGTTTCATGCAGATGATGAAGGTATATTGCTTGCACTAACACATTTCGTTTCAAGCTTTTCTTTGAGCTAGCAGAACACATGAAACTATTCGTTAACAATCAGCCGACGATACTCCTTCATTCCTAGCTAGTTAAGGATAAATGACAAACGAACAATGATCTCACTTTTATAGTAAATAATGTTCACTTCAAATGTTTATAATTATGTTTCATAAAGAGGGTTCTTAAAAGGTTTTGCATAAGAAAATCCTTATTCTTAGATATAAAGTTCTAGTAGGCGACAAATACTAGATATTCCCAATTACAATAAATGTTACGATTAAGAGCAGAATTCCATGTCAATTTGAAGTTTTTGTTGAAATTTCTGACAATTATAGCAAAATAAAAGAAAAGTTTGTTGACTTTAACAACAATTATGATTAGTGAACACTATAATCTGTAAGTATTCTTATTTATCTCTATGTCAGACCCCTTGGTGGCAATGACATCTTATTTCTTCTTTTGCAAATTAAAATTAGAGAAACATGCTTAAATGTCGACCACAACAGATTTTTTTTCGTTTTAACAGAGAAATCTAGGTGTATTTTAGATCTATCTTCATAAAGAATACCGCAAGTCATTTCAACCAATTGTTCAGCAATATGGCTTTGGATAATGATAGGAAGGAATTTGAACGAATTCTGTTGGTTAATTACTATTACCGGATCTGTACAAATAGAAAAAAGGAAATTTTTTTCCCAGGACATTGTTGTGATAAAAAATATCACCTTAACCTGAATTATATAAACATTGGCGTCCTTAAAATGAAGCAACATACCATACCTCTCAGATTCTTAAAATACTTGATACAGTGTAGCCTTCCTTCTTCATTGTCAATAGTCCGAGAAAAATAAAACTATAACTCAGCATAATGAGGAAATTAACGTATAGCAGTTAATATCAACGAATACAAGCTTTTAAATATATTAAATATGCTACTTTCTCATAACTGTTCACATTCAAGCCAAATAAAGCAGAAATGCCCGATTTAATTTTAAACCAAAATGTGTGCGCTTGACTAAGTCCTTTCACTCTTTCTTTAAAAAAAAAAAACATGATTTAAATGCAAAGTAAGTCTTTGTTTTTTTTTTCGGTCAATAAAAAGATGAAATGAGAATCCAATAAATATTTAAAGTAAAAATTTATAACAATGCCAGGTTTTATATAAAAAATGTAAGCAATATCAAAACCTGTACATTGTGCTGAACCGATTTCGGTCACATTTTTAAAAGTTATGTACTTAACGGAGAATATTTTAACAATGGGACTCTACATTGTTATAACGTACGTGGTTATAACTCATTAAGGTAAAAAAAAAAACCGCCCATTTTTTTCGGTCAATGATCATAACCTACCTCTGTATACGCAAGGTCCTAATTACTGACACCAATAGATCAACCTGTGTTTATTGCATGCGGGAGTGATCGATGATGTCATAATGTCTTGAAAATAAAAGATAGTTCGATCTACATGTAAACATAATATTTGAATATTTGGGATTGTCTTCTGACAAATAGCGTAAAGAAAATACGTAACATGAAGACATATTATTTCAATTACACAGTCATTACGCATATGTAATGAACTGACTCTTTATAAACACAAGAACATGTCAATTTATTATATGATTGAATAATTTCCATCTCTCTGATAGGCTGAGATCCAACTATGTTAGAAAAATACTACGTTGTATTGACCTGCACGTGACGTTCCAGGTCAATACAAGGATTTATTTCCTCCACATTGATCTAAAAATAGATTGGGAAATTCCAAATTGATACAAATTGTTTTGGAAAGCTATTCAAACGACTGTGAATTTTTTTTTTCAAGTGAAGTAAAACATAAGCGAATATATATTTTAGGGTGAGAGTGGTAAGAGAGGACCCCCCCCCCCCAAACACTTTTACTGAACAACATGTTTTTATTACTTTTTGGCTGTCAGTTTTCCCTGATAATACTCCTTCCTTTAAAATTCTATCCTATAAAAATACTGACATTATATTATTTTTTTCATGGCAACTAAATTTGATAAAAAAACATTTCAAATTGATACGACTGGTAAGGTTTATTCACATTTTAATTCTGTTTCTCTCTTGTATTGGGCTAGGACTTTTTTAAATGCAAGTTAACAAGTAATGAGCTGTATCATTTTATCAGTGAATCATATAATAAAACAATTATTGCTGTTTTTTCGGTCAATACAATGATTTAGCCATCTTCGAAGAACAATATTCACCTCGCCCTTCGGGCTCGGTGAATATTGTACTTCTCAGATGGCTAAATCATGGTATTGACCTCAAAAAACAGCAATAATTGTATAATATACTTCACCTTTGTCGATTCTACATTAGTAGTACTCTTATTTGCTGTTTACTGCCGTGCATATATTTACATTCACATCGCAAAATTACTTTACCTCAAAGATAAATTATTATAATATTATTTAACTACTTTCAGAATAAGACCTATACTTCTTACGAAAATATTAACAGTTGTGAAGGAGAAACTTCAGGAGTACTGTGCAACAACATATTCGGAAGTGGTGAAAATCAAGGGACTTTTGGACAACCTGAAATCAAAATTTTTTACCAAAATCAGCAGCATTAAATCTTGCGACTTTTCAACACTATTCCGCACGTTTAATTAAAGTCCAGGCTTTTGTTTATCATTAACAACTGATTTTTCAATAAAAAAAGAAGTCTTAAATTTACTCACCTTGTCATTGGTTGTTTGCAAAATTGTGTCTACTCTGAAGTTGACATCAAACTGATGCTTGAGATTCTGATTGACAATATCTATATTGTTTTCGGAGACCATGTCCAACAATGTATTGGAATTCCCATGGGTACCAATAAGGGATGTCAAGATATTAATTTTCCTTAGTCGAACATTCGATTGCATTGTTCGAACGATAGTCGACTATTCGGAGCACAGTGCTTCTGAAAGCTTATTAATTAAAATAAACTGGAAAATTGAAATAAATTGGAAATGGGGAATTCTAAACACACACTATCCACACCTCCGATGAAAATGTTAAATACTAGTACTGTTTTTTCAATTAATGATTGCCCAAGCTATAAAATGTCTTTTATGTAAGATTATTGTTTTAATAATTTTCGAAGTTTAAAACTTTACGGCTATTTTATATAGATATTTCTAGTAATATAGATATATATATATTTAGATATATCGATGAAGTATTGTCAATTAACGATGGTTATTTCCATTCTTACATGTAAGTCGATACGATATATTCTGGTGAGATCAAAGTAAAAGATACCACAGAGTCTTGCACATCTGTTTCAATTTTTTTTTTTTGGAAGAAGACGTTAATGGTAATCTAACAATCAAGCTTTATGACAAACGAGTTGACTTTAACTTTTCAAACTTCCCTTACGTATGCAGCAATATACCGTCATCATCTGCATATGTTGTTTATATCTCTCAGATGATTAGATACACAGGGCGAGGCTCTACGTATGATCAGTTTTAAAAACGGAGATAAGATATTGTCAAACAGGTTGCTGTAACAAGAATATCAATTGTCTCGTTTAAAGTAAGTAAAGTTCGTAAGTTCTATAGTCGATACAATGAACTTGTCAGCAAAAACAATTTATCATTAAGTCAAATGCTGACTAACGTTTTACATACTATTTGTACACACTGAATTGTTTATTGCGAGTATTATTTAGTGTTTGAAATGACATTGAGAACAATTTTATATTATCTAAACTCCAAGGAATGTCCTGAACTCTATGACATACAGCATAGTAATCATATGACATCTAGCTTGACTTTCTCTCATGAATAAATCTTTAATGAATTGAAAACAGTTTATGTGACCACTTTTCATTTCATAGTGAGAAGCTGGAAAACAAGGACTATTCGAGACACAGCATTAAAAATGAATGGTAAAGAAGCAGTAAACTAAAGTGAAATTAATTGCCTCATTAAAGCTGCTGTAAAACTCGTTCAGAATCCTAAAGAAATATTCATTGAAATGTGTGAAATTTACAGCAACAAATGTCTGTTTTATAGACACATAAGCTGGGTGATTTCAATGAACAAAAATTATATAATGGGCATATATAATGGGCGACTAGGACTTACAACAACCAATGTACTGTTTTCCAAAATTCAACAAATAATCACTAATGAAGTTTGATTGATTTTAAGACACATAGAAAATTTGATAGGCATTATACTGGGGGTAGTTCACACTGTTTTTAAAGAAACTTTTAACAGTAAAAAAGCTTAGTACTTAATGGGTAACCTATGTTTGCAAAATGAATTAAAACGACAGGGTGCAAAAATATCTAAACAATTATTTTAAAAAATCAGAAATTGTAGTTATCCACGTTTGTCTGAAATTCAAACAGATAATGAAACTTGAATCCATTGCCTAAAACCCTCAAAACAAATTTACAATAAGATGCACTTGACAAAAACAGCAAAGAACTATATGCGGTATTAACCAACATTTGCCCCCCAAAATCAAACTTTGATGGAGTAAATATTTAATTAAGTCCTTAAACAGGGGAGTATATGCTGACTTCAAAGCACTGAATAATTTCATAAGTAATGACGTCATATGTACGTAATGACGTCACAAATATGACGTTAATTTCAGTTTTTTATGAATTTTGCAGAAAAATGTACATATTTCGTCGATATTTTAAATAATAGTCACCGAGCGCATGTGTGTTCAAGATAAATATTTTGATATAATGTGCAGAATGATAATATCAATGAAATATGTCAATATTGTTCCTGAACACACATGCGCTCTATAAATTTTAAAGCTTAAATTGTTGAAATTTTGTCCATTTTGTCCTCTTTCTGAAAAAGGATATAAAATCGGACTAGTTTGTGACGTCATAAAAACAGAAATTGTGAATACAGTGCTCTGGAACTATAATATTTTCTGTTAACTTATATTTCTCGTACAATTTATTGAATTCAGCACATTTCAGGAAGTTTTCAAAATTTGACTTTTGTGGGGGCAAACATATGCAATATACCGCATATAGTTCTTTTAAAGGTTTGAGAAAAGCAAAGAATTTCAAGAGCACAAAGTCAGTTTTATATGCCATTTTCTCTAATATTAGTGGTATTGTTGTTCAAATTCTTATTTGGGGAGGCGGTTCAATTTCTGGAGAAGTCAAAAAAGCAGATTTTTGCCAAAAAATCTAAAGGTTTATAAGAGGTTTAGGAACCTGAATCAGGATTCCACCACATTGAATTTCTTCATGGCAGCGTCCAAACCAACACGCCATGAAGAGAAAAGAGATTTTGGGATAAACAGTTCTAAAGCTAATGTTTTGTCACACCAACAATATTCGCCAGATCTTTCATCCTTTGACTTGTTTCATTTTCCAAACTTAAAAAAACACCTTTCAGAAAGAAAAAACAAGTCTGTGAAATCATAGGATCAGCCATATTCCAGTATACGAAGGGCCATACTCAAAATGACTTCCAAACACAATAAGAAATTGGATACAAATGTAACGGGCATGTGTTTTAATTAAAAGAGAATATTTGATTGAAATCTTTATGACTAAATCATTGAAAAGTGTCTTTTGTTTCTTTTCGAGCACCGAGTACATTATATATTTATTGAACAGCCCTCGTACGAAGGAAAATTAATACAATGCGTCAATACACCTCATCATATAATTTAAAGAAACTTCTTTTTTTCTAGAGGTATTTGAATAAATTCTGTATTTAAACTGGAGGTACTGTGAGCAATGAGCTCACTAAATGATACCCCCGCCTGCCATATAAATATTATGGAGATGTACAAAAATGGCATTATGTAAAAAAGATTCTCTGAAAGTCTCATCAAATTTCATTCAGTGGAATAAGAGGAATGCGGATAAGAGATAGTTACCCCAAAGAGTAACAGATGCATGGACGGACAGACAGACGGACGAACATCCCGATTACTATATACCCTCCCTCTTTTGAAGCGGTGTGTATAAAATAATAAGTCTGGGGATATAGAGAAACAGTGAGCTTGAGAATTCTAACAGATTGTTGGAAGACCTAGCTTGTCTGTAAAGACTGAATGTACATAGATATTGTCAATGAGAAACTCCAGCAGCTTTTACTTGCTTGTAGAAACAGAATTATTTTTTAAAAAGTATAATTTCAGGTGATAAATATGAAAATTTTTGAGTTCCATTTTTATTGAAAATGCAGTTGACTTAACTGTAAAAAAAGCATGTTCATTGGTTAATTATACATATGGGGAATGGTTGTTTACTCGACTGGAAAGTCGTACGTTTCTGAAATTCGAAATTGCAGATCATATCTTCCAAAAATTACCCTATGGCCGTAGATTTCTCAAAATTCTTGTTAACATTAAAATAACATTGATAAGAAAAGAAAAAAAATGCATTCGGGTAGACCTACAAGGACTGTGGAATTTTTATTCAGCATTAATACTGCTCACAACCAGACATCGATTGATGTAACATCTTTCAATCAATGATATTTCAACAGGATTATGCTACATAATGTTGTTACACGAAATGGTTTTTTTTTTCGTCGAAGAGCAGTTACATATCAAGAACATGTTTTCTTTTCATTAAAATTTTGAGATGCTAATATTCATATGAAAGTCTTATGGAATTTTCATACTTTAATTTAAATTAACATTGACCCCCATCCCCCTCTTGTATCGGTTATTCCTTATGTATAATATTATGTATTAAAGAATAAAACTTAAACAGCATATATATCTAGAGGGCATTTTTGCGAGACACTTTTTATGGTTTAATAAAGTGATATATGAATAGTCTTTCAGAGAGGTGAAAAGTTTAACAGCAAAGTCATCGTTTGGCATGAAAGCCAAATGTGTGATGATACCTTTATGATTACATATGATTGTTTTGGCATCTTAATTTTTTTACTCACGATTTCAAACACCGTGAGTTCCCCTTGTGAAATAAATAGAACAGATAAATAGAACAGCGCAATCATGACAAAAGACGCTATTCGTCGTTTTTGACGGACAGCATTCAATTTTAATCAAGAAAAAACATTTCCTTGGTGACAAGATATTCTGTGTCATTATAAGATTTCAGATATTAAACAATCACGAACAGCATGTCAGTTGGGCATGTTAAAGGTTTTCTAGAAAAACGAAAAAATCCTTAAGGTCAAACAGTCCAAAAGAAACTTGTTAAAAATAGAAATTCGAATAATATTGTCCCTAATTACATATATCGATTAATGTTATATTTTAATACCAAATTTAATCTAAATAACTTTGCTTCATCATCCCCTTCTCCAAAAAACACCCTATGAAAAATTACATATTCTACATAAGAGAACAACAATTTTCGTGAACAGGAACACCCACCTAAATATTATGCAATGGAGACATATTTAACCATCTTAACAAAACAGTGGAGAAACTTCGGCAGCAATGTTCAAATTCATATTGAGATGTGGTTTTAATCAAACGTGGATACTAAATAAACCAAAGAAAGTTGACATCACAATAGTTTGATAAAAATTAAATCAAACTTGATTCGAAATCTTTTGCATTTCAACACTTTATTAACCACTTCTACATGTTCTACAATAAATTAAAACGATGCAGTTGGTCACAATACACCTCTGCATCTACAATAAAATGGATTCTGCAAATTTACAAAAATGCTTACATAACCGATCATATTCAAACTTACTTTGTTAAAAACCATTCTGATTCTGCACACAAGTCTTCTTCTGATATTAAAAAGATGCTTTAATTCTCAATGACAATATACACTTACATTTAATTATATGTATAATCCAACTTATACTGTACCTCTAATTCCCTATCTAGGCAAGAAATTCTTCAAAATCATAATTATGTCCGTTTTGAATATATTTAATATTCCAAACAACCGAAATGAATTTGAATTACCTTATGTATATTGGCTTCCAATAACGGGTTCCAGTAAATATCAATCAAGCCTCTTTCTTTACTCCTCACTTAGATATTACCAGTAGTGAAGGAGAAACCTCAAGAGTACTGTAGATGCAACAATATATTCGAGAAGTGGAGTAAATCAGATATGGATGCTAAAAAATTCCAAGGAACTTTTGGAAGATTTGAAATCACAAGATTTTACCAAAATCAACAGCTTAAAAACTTACTACTTTTCAATTTTTTTCCCGCGATAAATTAAAGTACAGGCTTTCTGATACCATTGACAGCTGCTTATTCAATAAAAATGGAACTCGATCGTAAATTCACTTACCTTGTCATCAGTCATTTGCAAAATTATTTTGTTTCAAATAATTCTGATTGTAAATAAAAGTATTCTGAAGTTGACATCAAAAAGATGCTTGAGTTTCTGATTGACAATATCTATGTGGTTTTTGGGGACCAAGTCTTTCGACGATCCATTGGAATTCCTATGGGTACCGTTATTAGCAGACTTATTTTTGTATTAACATGAAACAAAATTTGTCCAAAATCTTATACGTGAATAGAAGAAAACACTTGCTGTGGCCATCAACTCGAAATTTAATATCAATGCCGTATTGTCAATTAGAACTTCCATTCTTATTTCGATATGATGTATCTAGGAGATCTTAAGATAAAACATACCACAGACTCTGACACATCTACTTCGTATTTGAATATTTTACTTTAAAAAGACACTTATGGTAATCCAAAAACCGAGCTTTATGATAAACGTGATGACTTTAACTTTTCAATCGTCAACTTCCTTCAACTTCCCTTACTTATGCAGCAATATACATGTACCTTCATCACCTGCAAACGGGGTTTATATCTCTCAGTTTATTCGATATGCAAGAGCGTGCTCCATGTATGTACAATTTCTAAAACGAAGAACATTATTGACAACTATGAAACTTCTTGTTGAAACAAAAATATCACCAGTCTCATTTAAAGTCATCATGATATAGTAAGTTCTATGGTCGATGCAATGACTTTGTCAGCAAATATAATTTATCATCGAGTCAAGTGCTGACTGATGTTTTTCATACGAATTGTTAGGTCGTTATTTACACACTGAATTGATGCCACATTTTCCCGTTATTTCCATATCATGACGAAGAGCACATGGCGGATGTGATCAGTCAGCAGGGAAGCCTTCATATTGTATATATTCATATATATTGTCTTCATATTTCATACAAAAAGTCTTAGAGAACAAGTCCATGCCAAGGATTCAGTTCAAAATATTCATCAATGAATATGCACTGTTATTTTCTGATGAAATCATTCTTACGCGGTTTAAGTATATCAAAATATTTTGTATTGTTTTATGGACTTTTGAAAATTCTTTAGATACTAGTAAGTATATGGTAAATGTTTATATATTTCAGTCGTTCTACAATGGACAAAATAAGATATTTCTAGATCAATTTTTAAAACAAGCGCTTGACGTGACGTATTTTCTGATTAATTGGTCAACCCAAATGCTTCCTATCATCGATCACAAAATTTTGCAAATTCCATGCATGCACGGTGTCAGTCGCTTTTAAGAACAATATGTTCAAACATTTGAACCTCGTCCGGGAATGTTTCATTTTGACAGAAATCTCCTGCTCTACACGTGTTAATTAAGGATCGAATTGTCACCTAACATGCCTGCCGTTGCCGCCACCGTATCAATGTCCGTTTCCTCGTCTCCATTAACTGAATATACTTTACATGATCGTGTGTTAGGACTTTTCCCCCAAATAATTTTCCAACGCATTAGGAGAAGAAAACATACATATATAGCTACCTTATGCATGTTATGCTTGTTTTTTTTCAATAATGTCTGATGACCTTTGCGTGTCTAGAAATATTTGCTCGCATTGGTAGTGTCCCCAAACACCTTGGTTATGCACCCCCTCTGAAACTGATTCAATCTAATAGTATAGCCTTAAGTATGAGAATTTTTTAGCCAAAATGCGATCCCCCTCTCTGGTGTTTTGGAGGTCCATGTTTGCTCCGCTCCTAGATTTTGTATTGTTTATGGACTTTTGAACTTGAATACTGTTCGTTGTCTCCATATATTCATTTTAAAAAGAAAACAGCTGTAAAATTTAGAGAATTTTTTTTTTGTGACTGACCTTTTATTTGGACAAACTATATGATCTCAGGATGCATCAGCTGAAAAAGTTTGATCATCCCAAGTTTCTCGCTCGGTATCAAAGATAAATTGATTTGGGAATGAACAAGAGGCCCATATTTTGATAAATTGTTTTCACTTCTATTAGAAGCCTCCAACTCTATTAGAATCATAAGACCCAAAATGATCAACTTACAAAGTTTGATAATATTTAGCCAGTTAAGACTGAAGATATTATGATATAATTATAAAATACCATAAGTAGGTCACAGTGATATATTGAAATTTTCTGAGGACTCAAGATACATTAATTGACAAAGACTGATGATTCTAATTAAATAAGTACCTACCTGAGATATTCAAAAGTAGGTCACCATGACCTACTTTTTGGTCATTTTTAATCTGACAAAGTTTGACGATTCTTAGCCATTTAGTACCAAAAATAATTAAATATAGCCATCAAATGTCAAATGTAGGTCACGGTGACCTACTTTTTGGTCGACGTTATTCAAAAACCCATAATGCCTAAACTGACAAAATTTGATGATTCTAAGCCAATAAGTACCTGAGATATTCAAAATTAGGTCACCATGACCTACTTCTTGTTGGACATTCAATGAAACCCTAAGATGCCTCAACTGACAAAGTTTGATAATTCCGAGCCAATAAGTACCAGATATCAAATAAATATAGCCATAAAATGTCAAAAGTAGTTCACAGCGACCTACTTTTTGGTCGACATTCTCCGAAAACCCCAGGTGCCTAAACTGACAAAGTTTGATGATTCTAAGCTTATACTTACCTGAGATATTCAAAAGTAGGTCACTGTGACCTATTTTTTGGTATGATGCCTCAACTGACAAAGTTTGATGATTCTTAGCCAATAAGTGCCTGAGATACTTAAGGTAGTCCGATCCTCAGGTTTATAAAATTAGCAGTTAAGTAATCAAAAATACTCATAAAAGTATCTCTGAATCCACAAAGTTATGTAAATTTATCCACAGTATTTCTTTAAAGTTAATGATTAAAGTTAATCATAGAGTATTATATAAGGAAAATTGTCAAATCTCAAATATTTTTGCAGAAAAAAGCAAATTGGAATATGAGCAATGTATTTTCTAATTGCAAATTGATCAACACGTATATTTTAGGTTAAAAAATTATAGGTATCCAGGCATTCAGAGAAATTGTCATGATTTTTATACTTATTTGGTATTTTTTGTCTCCTATTTCTGTCATGTATTCTATAATACATAGTGTAAAAGGCTTTTGTTATCATTGCAAGACATCACAAATCACTTCTCATTTCATATTATGCTAATAGGCATTGATATCTATTGCTGGATTCAAGAAAATCTTATTTCTCTGAAACTGTATTAATTTTTTCTCCTTTTATAGGGTACAAATGTCAACTTTTATAGGACCTTATCTAAAACTTCCAAAGAGCTCGGATCTTATAAAGATAAATAAAAGGAAAATTGTTGAATGAAAACATTTCATTTTTAAGCTTCATTTTGATGCATTTCAATTGAAATATTAATTTTTGGAGTTATCCTTCCTGGCTGAGGATCGGATATCCTTAAATATAGCCATAAAATGTCAAAAGTAGGTCACTGTGACCTACTTTTTGGTCGACGTTCTCCAAGATGCATCAACTGACAAAATTTGCTGATTTTAGGTCATTAAGTACCTGTCCAGAGATACTTAATTATAGTCAGAAAATGTCAATAGTAGGTCACCATGACCTACTTTTTGGTCGTCACTCTCCAAAAACCCAAGATGCATCAACTCACAAAGTTTGATGATTCTAAGCCAATAAGTACCGGAGATACTTACATAAAGCCATAAAATGTCAAAATTATGTCACCGTGCCCTACTTTTAGGTTGTCACTCTCCAAAAACCAAATATGCATGGACTCACAAAGTTTTGATGATTCTAAGCCAATAAATACCTAAGATACCTAAATATAGCCATAAAATGTCGAAAGTAGGTCATCGTGACCTACATTTTGGTCGACATTTTTCAAAGACCCAAGATGCATCTACTGACCAAGTTTGATGATCGTAGGTCTGAAGGTAATCAAAATATGCGTTTTCCCCTCTGAAAACAAATGTCGTGTTTTGGTAGGTCACAGTGACCTACTTTTTCATAAATTTGTTTTAAGGTCCCAAGATGCATCAAAGTACAAGATTTGATGATTCTAACCCTCCCAGTGTCTGAAATAATGGGATTCGATGTTTTTAAAAGGATAAGTCATAAAGTTCAAAATGTAGGTCACGGTGACCTACTTTTAAGTTGACATTGTTCTGATACATCAACTGACAAAGTTTGATATATTAAAGTGTCCAAAATATGCCTTCAAATCAATTTGAAAACAAATCCCTGCAAAACTTAAAAAGGTAGGTAAACCTACTTTTGAGTGAAGTCGTAAGATTTTTTGATCCTAGTTCTTATAGTAAGCAAAATATACACATTTTTATTAATTGTAAATTTAAGTCAACTTTGAAGTGACCTTGAAACCACGCCCTTTGCCCCAGGGTAATTCCCCGTGCAAATTTTAATCTTCGACATATCCTGATCGTTGTATGTAAGTTTGGTGAAAATCTGCCTGGTGGTTATGGAGAAGATTTTTTAGCAACCAGTACTTTTGGTTTTGTTTTCCTGATTATCTCCCCTTGTTTAAGGGTCCCAACCCTTATTTTAGTATAAATGGTAGCCCTTGGGCCAAGGATACCCTGTGACAAATTTGGTACTGATTGGCCAAGGGGTTCCTGAGTTATGGCCCATATTCTAAAAAGTTTACGCACACCGCACAAATGGCCATAGCATTAGCTCTTTGAGCCTTTGGCTCAGAAGAGCTAATAAAATAATATACTAAAAGTAGGTTACTGTATAGGACCTGCTCTGGGATAACATATACTGAGATGCATCGATATCAATTGACAAGGTACAATATATTTCGCCTCATATCAAATATAAAGACTGGACAAAATTAATAATGATTAATAATGTTGTAAAATAATGTTGAAATACTTAAAGTAGGTCATAGTGACCTACTAGGATTAAGATGCATGAACAGACAACGTTTAACACGTGTGCTTTGGCCTCTTACCTTCAAAGATATCGAGATAGTAATGATAGAATGCAAAAAGGTGGGTTACCTTTACCCACTATCAAAAAGATGCATCTTGGAAAATTAAATGAATCAATGATTATTAAGTTCTTTTTTTTAATTTTAGCTCCACAAGTCATTTTGTTTAAAACATAAATTTCGACAAAAGATATTACTCATAATGGGATAAACATTTAAATCATTTCTGAATAAATTTTATGTATATACATTTTACTTTTTTCTTTGAATGTTAAGCAACATTTTTCGTGAGTCAACAGAGTGACTATATATCTTTTAATTAAGGCTGCAGTTGAGTCATCTATTCTGCAATGTTTCCACATATGGTTTTGTACGCGAATGCTCTTGTAAATGGCTTTGGCAATCTTCTTGAACCCAAAATGGAAATACTACTAGGTATCATTTTAAATTTGCGAAAAAATCTGCCACTCATGCAATTAAAATAGAACAAATAATTTAAGAATGCCGGTATGCTGTCATATCTTAGTTTGGTGATAATCTGCCAAGTAGTTCTTGAGTAGATTTTTTTTTTTGTAGAAACCGTAACCGTTTAAATTTCTCTAATTTTTTCTCCCTTGTTAAAAGAGTAATATCCCTATTCTTAGCAAAAATGAAAGCCTTAGGGCAAAGGATTCACTGTGACAAATTTGATAATTTGACAAGGGATTCTTGAGAATACTAAAATGGTAATAGTATAACATAATTTAACCTTTGGCTCACAAGAGCTTAACTTCTCTCATTGCTCAAGACTACTGGATAGTTTCTTGATAAAGTCATAGATATAAATTTTAGTTCTTTTTCTTCAAATTTTAATTCTGAGGTTATCTTTCCTGGCTCAATTCACAAATAAAGCAAATGATAAAATAGTTTGCTATAATATATTTATTGTCATAACAAATGAGATTTCATGATAATTAACAACATTCTATCACAGAGTTTTAGAGTTATAAATAAAACAGCACTCTTATCTATTGTACAATCAAAAATATTGGTCTATTTTGACCTAACACTTGCAATATCTTTCCTTTTAATATCTTTCCTTTCGTACAACCATTTTTACTAAAAAAAATTGCAAGGCTGATTTTTACACAACCTTTGAGCATGTTTTCTTATTTTTCAGATAAGGACAAATTCTTACAATGTACCCAGGACCACAACACTCACCTGGTTCTGTTAGCAAGAATTTTTGACTACCAGTAATAAAAACTCATGTAGCCCAAATCTTTGGTAAACAGGCATCAAAAGTGCAAATTTAGCTTCAAGATGTCTACTGCATTCATTTCAAGCTTTGAATCCTACACTATATCCTCTTAATTATCATCCTATGTAGACATTTAATTTTAAATTCCATCCTTGGAAATGCATTCCAGGATTGTAAATTTTAATTTTTTTTTTCTACACTTTCAATCCATAACAGCTCCAAAGATATTATATATTTTTTTAATATCTGGTAAACTCTCCTATCATAGTATTATTCAAGACCAGAAGGGAAGGATTGGGGATATCTGCATATTCAATTACGGTAGGCTTTTAGAATTTTTCCCCCCTAATCCTGTTTTTATTATCTTTTCATAACATAGCCTCTGAAAATAAGACTTGGCCCCTGAATAATGAACTTGCATTCACTCAAGGATGCATTGAACTAAGTTAAGTTGCAACTGGACCTGAAGTTAAAAAAATAATAACATAATAATAAAGAAATGTAAAAGCTTTCAATACCAGACTATTAACCAACTTTGATCAGAAAAGGTCTGTTGGGTCTCTGGCTCCGATAAATGTAAACATCATACACTGTTAACAGTTCTAATGCTGAATATGAGAATACATGTATAACACATAAACATATTCATGGAAGAATACAAATGGTGGGATAAATCACAATGCAGACTCTTGATATGAAATACTCAGTGTATAAGGCTGTGTCGGATAACTGTGCCGGACGGAAGGAATATTCAAATTTCGTTGAAATGAACCCAGTTTCCATACATGGTATTAAATATACATCAGTTGAAACCTCAATTACAAGTGAGAAGGATGCTACAAATGATAAACATGCTGAAGACAAAATGGCAATGATAAAATGAACACACAAGTATGAATATTCCTGCCATTGTGAAAAATCTATGTGTAAAAGAATACACGTTTTATCCATGCTACAACCGTCTACAAAACAGATCATCATACATGTATATCTAACTATGTATATCCATTCTTCCAAAAGTCCAGTGCTTTACATAAATCTATGCGGACATTGTGAACACAATGGAACTGTCTTCTTTTATACCTTACTTCTACTTACATCAACATCATGATTTTTTCTCTTTCATTTTTACAAATTCTGTCCAGTTTATTCTCAAACTTAATTCTGACACAGATTTTCTGTCTCACTCAAAATATTGCTTTCAAAAGAGATGCAAAACTATCATGGTACAAAAAAAACCCCATAACATCCACTCTTCAAAAAATAGATACATTCTCTTTTACTTAATACAAATTTGTATGTGCATTGCAATGTTCTACAAACTTGAAACAAGTTTCACCCAGTTTTCTGCAATCACTAGCACTGAACATAGGTACCAGGTACATACAGCTACGATGCTATCTTAGTTCACCTTTCATGCAGTATTTTGACAGTCCTAGAAATGCCTGACTCTTATCTCATCATTTTCATCCAGTTCCAGTCGAGTGACTCCAGGGACAGACGGTCGTCGCTGAGGCGTGGATGACAGTGGTTCTGTGTCATTTACCTGGGAACAGAGCATGAGGCTGTCTCTAGGTTAGTAGGTTAAGGTCAACTCAGGTGACTCACTGCTTCACACTTCATTAAGCAGATCCAATCATAGAAATTTACGAAATCGAAACGTTTTTGGATCTACTTAAAATTTTGATAGAAAAGTTGTGATTGGTGTAAAGTTATTGTTTAAAAACATTCTTGTGCATAATTCCAACATGGTGCAACCAGTTTTCAAAATCATGCATACTATTTGGTTAGTGCTGCATAGTATGTGATTTAAGGGACACAGCTTAATTTAATATACTGTACAATCTGTTAGCTATAGCTGCATAGTATGTGATTAAAAGAGATTATAGCTTAATCTAACAGAATAGACAATCAGTCAGTTAAAAGTGAAAGAATGAGGGTTAATGATGATTAAAAAAGTTTTTTCCTAAGGTATACAATACAATGTACAGATACACAATCAATATTACACAAACCTATTTGTTAATTAATACATCTGTGAGGTAGAATATGATACATGTTATTGTTTTATGTAAACGAATGGGAAAAATGCAAATGTTTATATGGTAAAAAAAGCATTAAAATATTAATGACATATGATTAATTAGATGTTAGTAAGCTCTAGCTACTAGACAGTCCTGGCTTGTTTTGGCACCTTGCAACAACAGAATTTTTCCCAAACACAAAATCTCTCAGAGCACACATAACTAATGATTACTAATGAAGGTTAAGGTCTACAGAAACTCTGTTACAGCTTCTAGATTCAAGTATATGCATGTTTGTTATGATATAAGCATATTCCAACAATGATAGCTTTAAAATAGCACTACTGCAAACAGCCAAAACCACATATACCATGAACACACTGTATATATATCTTGTACCTAAAAACGCGACTGTTTTATTTCTGGTATCTCATCAAATATTCTATGATAAACTAGGAAACTAATTCCTTCATAGAAGTGTACTATTCTGCTCTATAATAAATTATCGAGAATACATATTTTCTCATATAATCTTGAAAATCAATTTTATATCTTAAATTTTTCTTTAAAATAAATGTCCAAAATTTTTTTTCCCTTTCCCATTGTTTACCGTGAATTGTGACTGTCAACAGAAGGATACATTGAGCCCTGATCCGACTGTGGGGGGTGGATAAATGAGGAGCCCAGGTTTAAGTCCTGACCAAACTTTCTGAGCCACTCCTTCTGCTCGGCCAGTTTATCCTGAGTGGTGCTGGAGGGTGGTAACTGCTGGTGGAGACTGATGCGATACTGTCTGAGCTGTTCTCTGTAAGGTACAAACAAATTAATAATTTAAAAGAAGCAGCATTTTCAATTTCAGTAGATTTGTCATGATTATAAGCCCTGAGTGAGTGAATGGTCAGAAACAAAAGTATGTAACTATTGCAAAAAAAATCTAACTAGGACACCACAAAATTCAGAGGGGTGTCCAATCTAGAACATTTTTCTTGAAATGGGGACCATGTATAGAATTCATTTCTCATACAAGGATCTGGGATAGCAGCATAATTACATACATGTATTATCTTTTAAATGTAATTTTTGGTGGTGAAAAAGTCTCAATTCCCCATTTAGTTATTTTCTAACAAATCTCAATAGTTTCTACTTGAACACATACCTGACTGGTACAGGCCCTGAGGAAATCGTGAAGGTTCCTGGCACAGCACTAGTAAGAGGTGGGCGGCGATCTGCAATGGAATAAGCTCATCAATTCTAAAACAGTATTACTATATTTCCAAAGATTGTAAGATTCATATTGATGGTTAAATGACAAGCTACCATTCAGAATATAAGAACACAAACTTTCTCGAGTAGGGTATGAATAAAAGTTTACCTCCAAAGTACTTTCTCCATTTTCTTTCTAGAGATTGCTCTGCATTCATTACTAGGGTGGAGTAGTCTATTTTGTGCTGAGGATTTTGTCTATGAAACATAATTCCCAATTTATAAAACGAGATGAAAAACCGATATAAGATTATAACACACACAAAACTTTATCTTTATTGATACTTACATGTAGGGATTGGTTGTTGTCCAGGCCTGAATTGGAGAAGCAGGAACTGTACTCCCTAACAAACTGGGTGGGGCTGAGGGGGCATATATAGGTACATAGTTCCCAGGTTTCTCATTGGTTCCTACAATAGTAAAATAATTGCTACATGTTGTTCAATACTAGTAAATGAGCATTCCATATGTACTGAATATTCTTCTACTTAAATGTCTCTATTCTTTCCTAATATTGAAGACTTATAAGTACTACAATCATTTGTTAATATTATGTGAAAAAGACAAGGAACAAACAATTTCAATTGGTTATGATACTTTAAAGAGAATTTTTCCATTCTCATAGCATTTGTACTGCTTCAACATTTATGTAGCAAGAACGATAACTCTTACATATCTCTCTGTATATTTTCTCTCACCCTGCAGACTGTTGTTTCCATTGCTTCCGATCATTGTGATTACTTTGGCCAAATCAGAGTTAATCCTTTGTAGGGATTGAGCAATGGGATCTCCCTCAGACCGCAATGTGGACATCAGAGGGGTACCATTCTGTATTCTAGCATTCTGCTTCTGTAAGGCTTTAAAAAGAGAACACATTCTTTTAAGAAATAATACATGATTTATCATTAAAACATTTATTTCTTTTTGGTTTTTCCATCTACTATTTTAAGTGTTAGGAGAAGGACCTGTTACCTTTAAGGACATTATCCAGACTGTTGTCTGTGCTACTAACTCCACTGCTTTCATCATCAGACAAGTCACAGTTGGGAATCTTGGCTGGTCGCCAATGGTGCTCAAAGGGAGAATACTCCTCTTCACTGCCAGACTACAAAAGAATGCATTTTCCTTTTTCATTCATTCTTATTTTAATTTATAGATATTTTCACTTTTTCCCAAAAATTCTAACAAAATTAAATATGTATTAATGAAATTTAACAGAGTAAACTAACAATGATTTTTTTTTTTTTTACAGCAAGTTAACTTTAAGTCTATAAGAA
Source organism: Saccostrea cuccullata (assembly GCF_032062105.1). Taxonomy (NCBI): domain Eukaryota; kingdom Metazoa; phylum Mollusca; class Bivalvia; order Ostreida; family Ostreidae; genus Saccostrea; species Saccostrea cuccullata. Next base: position 83,682 of record NW_026925444.1, on the reverse strand, counting down.
TAGATTATATTTGATACCTGAGAGAAAACTTACCTCAATATTGAGCTTGCTACTCATCTGCCTCACTCGCCTCTCCTTCTCCTTGACGAGACGGGAACCTGTTTTGACCTGTGATTCCATGTGATCGATGTCCATGGATTCCTTTTCTAACTTCTGCTTCACCTCCTCCAGGACGTGGGGACTATCTGAGGGGAGGTTCTGGAAAATACAACACACAATGTACATTGTATTGAATTACTTGTGAAAATTTCTCTTTTAATAAAACTTTATCAATTAATTATAATCCTGGCATGAATTACTTTTTAATGAATATGTAACAAGTCTGCTTGAAAATTTACACTGTACATGTATTTATAAAAGAGTAGCTCTTAAAGACTGGTAATTCAATAAAAGTAATAATGCAAACAATTTCAAACACCCATCAATGTTTGACCCATGTACTAATTAATCAACAAAATGCAAATTTTTAATACACTGTATCAAATATTCCTGAAATAATATATCTAAAGGAGCCATTTTGCCAATATGCTTGTCCTCTTTACAAACATATAAAATATAAATACATACATGTATCATACTGTTTTCCCAATTGCCAATACTTTTGTTAGTAATTAAACATTCAATAACATTTTATCATCATGCAGTTCTATTATTTAAGCCTTGCTTTGAGCACCTTTAACCTTAGTTTCCTTTAATATGATAAATACAGTTTTTATTAAGTTAACACATATATTAAATACATATCAATAATGATTTGTATTAGTAGACATGACATCAACGATCATCACACAAAAAATATTAATCACCTGTATACAAAACGGTTCCAGTGTTTCCGTTAACGCATATTTCTGCGTATTTTACGCATAAAAATTACTTTTTACCCCCAAAAACGTCACCTAAAGGGTCATCATGACGCAGAAAAAAATGTGAAAACAAATTTCAAAAATCCTGTTCAATATTGATGTTTTGATAAAAAATGATATTTTATATGTTTAATTTACATTCTGGACAACTTTCTAGGAATTAATCATTATTTTTAGTTTAATTTCAAAGTGACAGTGATTTAAATCGGCATTTCCACGTCAACAATCTATTAAATATTCTTTTGTACGACCTATCTAATTCTTAACAAAACCGGAAGTGCAGATAAAAATGGCGCTTCAGCATGTTCAGTCTTACATTGGCATATTCATATCAGCTTGGCTTTGTCAAAAAGGTTAATTATGGTAATAAAAAGGTGGGGAAAGTTCAAATCTTTAATAAACAGTCTTGTAAAGCAATCAACTACTTTCAACTGTTATCTTTTGATTGAGGTATTCACAAAACCCTAATGGTGTAATCGGTAAAATGTAACAGTGTATCGGTAAATAAAAGAAGTAAATGTATCAATAATATTTTACTTTCATTTTTTTTTAATTTTTAAACATCAAATATATGATCTTAGGAGGCACAGCTAATGATAGAACCGAAAGCAAAACCAGAATATATTTTGACCCTCAAAAAATCTTTTTGACCCCCAAAATTTTATATCAAAGGGTCATAACGACCCTTGGTTTTAAAAATTAGCAAAAACACTGGGTTCAATCTCACTACCTAGCCAAATGTACCAGGAATTATTTTTTTTGTTTTCACCATTGTTCAGGAGAAAAAACTTACAAAACAACAAACCTATAGATTAGAATTGCCTTCACCAGAGTAATCCCCTAAATGAAGCATAAATTAAAACAGATCCGAATACGGCATCAATAAAGCATGACTACAAGAACACCTCATTATGTTTGCTATCTACTTCAGATTATCTGTGATAAGCTTAGAATGAACTTAATCCTGTCTTTCTCCTATTTCACTAATATGTAAATTAAAGCAAGAAATGAACATGAAAAAAAGGTCAGATTCTGCATCAGAAAGACCCATTACACCAAGTACTCCTCTATAACCCTTATCTGCAAGTTCTGGATGGGTTAGCCTTTGAGGTAAAAAAAATATCTATACGTGTATCTGTAAATACTGAGCTTAACCTCACTTTAACCAACTGTCACTGGAGCATAAACTGTTAGTCATGGGCAGCATAATCAGCATGCTTCACACTAAGTACATGTATCTGTAGATGCAGCATAACTGCACAATTCATTTGGGTTCTCCAACAGATAAACAAGAAAGTAATTTAAAAACTTAACCTTACATCTATCCAAGGACATATAGGGACAGAAAGACATACAGGCATGGCGATTCCATTATCCCCTACAATCTTTTGCAAATTTACACAAATGTACATTAAAAAGAGGTCATGCAAGCATGATTCACCACAAGCTAAGATTTAAAGTTCCCTTACAAATCGCACATGCCCCTGGGACTGATTAGAGGGCGAATCAAATGTGTTCTGCAACAAAACAATTCCAATAAAGAATTTTGCTTTATAACCTGAAAAACTGTTCATAATCTAATTCTTCTACAAATAAATTTAGATTAATAGCTCAGATATTCTCACTTGCTGTGAGATGTTTTAACAAGAACGATCGAGATAAAGTCCTCAGCTTACCCCTTGTTTCTGCTTGATGACGTCCTTCATCAGCTCCTGCTTGGCTGCCAACAGAGCTGCATGTCTCCTCTTCAGTGATTGTCTCTGCTTCCTGAGGAATTCTTTGGCCATTAGTATTGAATCATTCTCTTTGGCAATCTGAACTTTCACTTCCCTGAGAAGAGGAGAAAGAAATCTTACTCACAAATCATTATCTTATACATGCCTTATCTTGTAGCATTCAAATTCCTCTCACTTTTCAAAGTCATACATACCCATAGTTCTGCTTCTCTATTGGAATGTTTTCAAAGATGCTGTCTTCCTCTGTGAGAAGATCCTGCCAGTATTTGCCAGTCATGGAAGAAATATCCTGAAAATCATTTTCATAGTCAATATCACAAGCTGAATTCACCAAACTTAAACTAAACAAAAAGACACTTGTTAAACAAATTTAAACTCTTACATCATCATCAGTTCTATCCTCAGCAAAGCTGAATTTCTTCCTATGCTGCCTCTCTGGAATATCTATAAATTGAAAATCACAAAAAAATTATAATCAGGCAAAATACTCTTTAATCTACAATGTATAAAACTTTCCTTCCATTCCTCTGGAAATTGGATCCACCTACCACTGATGAGATCCTCCTCTGCCTCTACACTGTCTAGCCTGACATGATGTGGGGGTCGCCTTATCGTGTGGGTGGCTCTCATTCTCTCCTCGGCCATGGACTTTGTCTCCTCTGCAGCGTCAATGATTTTCTGGTTCAGATGATCAATATCTTTACCTTTCTTGTCTATCCTATCCTTTAAGTCACTGGAAAAAAAAATGCAATATTTTACACTGTTTCCCTAATAGATGTACCTGAATATTAACTTCCTAATTCAAGTTGCCTTCTAGCAATTTAGAAATAACAATAATGATTTAAAACCTTAATAATTTATATCAGACAGAGCCATAGGAGATTCAAATGAAACCTCTCGAGTTTACTGAAGTCCTGTAAACTTACCGAAGTTTTCGAGTGAGCTGTTCTTTGTTCATTTTGAGTTTTGTGACCTCCTCCTCTAGTGCCCGTTTTTCGGCCTTCAGTTGGTCGAGTTCCTCTCGCTCCTGTCGGATCTCCTCCTGGTACTGTCGTCTCTCCTCCTTCATTCTCTCCAGTTCCTTAGCACTCAGATTGCTGGTCCTACTGCCAAAGGCTTCCTAAATATGGGAAATTATTTTCAAATCAATTTCTGTAAATGATTTATAATTTTTTTAATACACAAATGCAGTGTATAATATCATGATGTGACATACATCTTGTTCCCGGTCAAAACTTGCTGTATTCTCTCGGAACTGCTTCCTCTTTTCTTCTAATTTTCTTTCCTAGAAAATAAAAATACACAATGAATTTCTTTTTACATGTTTTTTTTCATTGCATCATGTTTATAATTGTTCAATATAGTTATGATGAACAAAACAACTGAACTACATGCAAATTTTGGATACCTGAGATTTCAAGTTCATTCTAAATAAGTAATTACTTGGTGAGAAAAACAAATGTATACATACGCTTAATAAGATTATAATATTTTGGTATACCTGTGATTCTAAGTTTTTGAATTCCTTCTCCACTTGCATCTTTTTCCTCTCTAGTTCAGCTCTTCTGTCCTGGAACTCTTCTTCCTTTAATCAGAATAATCCGCACATAAAGTAACTGATCTCAACAACGTCATACAAACTGTTATTCTCATATGTAAGAAGTGTAAGATGTATTTTCTTTACAACAAAATATTTACAGCTGTACAAAACATCTATATTTCTTGGCTCTTGCAAACAAACTTTGGAAGTGTTCTGCAGTCAAAAGCTTGTCATTAAAATAAAGTTCAAAGTGATATTATTTTATTCATGCCATGCAATTTTCTTTTAACTTGATTCTACCATAAAATTATGTGTCAGTCAGGAAATTAAGAAAACCAATACTTTTACAGTAACAGTGAAGTACATGTAAATGCAACTTAAATTGCCATGTACTCGTACATATCATAATCAAGAATGACTAAATTTGTGAATGGAACATAACATAATGCCATTAAGTGTTCTTTTAAACTTCTGTGATAATGTACAGATATATGAGTTACATTTTACAATAAGCTGTGAAGTGACTTTTGTTTGTACATTCATGCACTTTTCACCTGTCCCACTAGGACATTTCTCTCTAGCTTGTCCTTTGTACTCTCCACAGTATATTTCAACTTTCATTGAAAGAAAGAAATTTGAGAATGGGTTACTTCCCTCAATAAGAATCATCTTTCTAATTAAAGACGATGTAGAGTGATAATGAAATGCCGAGAGAAATTAATGAAATAAATGAAATAATGATGAAGCATCCTTAACGTTATACCTCATCCTCTAACTGTTCTGATAGAGATTCTTTCTTGCGTTCGTAATTTCGGCGGATGTCATCAGAATCCTTTTCGTACTGTTTCTGCATTTTCTTCTTATCTGCATCCAGTTTCTCCTCTAGAAGTTTCTTCTCATCCCCTTCCTGAAAAAACCTCTCCATATTACTTACATAAAACATTTAGAATAATCAACTTATAAACAGTAATATACATGATGATCCTGCTTTATATGATTTAGCAAAGCTTGGTGTATAATAGCTAACCTATTCCTTGAGCTCCTGTCATATAGTGTTAGTTTGGTGCACATTATCTGATCTAACACTGGTGCTTTTGCCATATTTTGCTAAGTATTTGTTGTTCCTTATCTCACCTCATCAGGTAGCATTGTCTATTTCCCAAAGTCTGGTGTGTATTACCTAACCTGTTCCTCATAATCTTGGCATACTCTGCGTAGTCAGGTATATACTTTTATTTCCTATGTAGCTTGTAGCTTTGATTGGTTACAAAGTCAGGTGTAAATATCCGTGCACTAGACTTGAGCCGTTGTAAATAAAACGTGACGTCACAATGCATACATTCTCTATGATAAAAACGAAATAACATGACGTCACGATGCATTGTAGTACGTAGTTATCTAATCGATAGATTGAGATACACTCTGCTGTTTACAAAGCGTTTTTATGGGTGCAAAGGAAATAAATCCATTATCCAGGTCCAATCAAGGGTGTATGGGGATTTACCCCGGGTTTTATTTCATACACCCTTCAGCCTTGGGGTGTGTGGAATAAAACCTTGGGTAAATCCCCGTACACCCTTGATTGAACCTGGATAATTAATAATCTAGCTGATCTGTTCCTCGTAATCCTGGCGTATTTTGCGTAGTCGGGTGTATATTAACTAACCTGTTCCTCGTAATCCTGGCGTATTTTGCATAGTCTGTATATTAACTAACCTGTTCCTCATAATCCTGGCGTATTTTGCGTAGTCGGGTGGAATGTTCCTCCTGAAGTCTGGACAGCTCCTTCTGTTGTTGCTGTTTGATCTCATGCCGCCTCTCTGATAACACCTCATCCAACTGATAACACACAAAAAAATATGTTTAATTTATTTGGAAATAAATGAAATTGATAAATCTGATGTTTCTTCATTTTTTGTCCTTTCTTCACACTGAACATATTTTATTTAACAATTTGATAACTGAAAGATGGAAAACATTCATGAATTTTAATGTATAAAAATTTTGCAAGATCTGAACAATGTCAAATTGTCAATGAACACCAATCTCCATCCCACACCCTTTTAAAAATTGTCTGTGAACATTGTCTTAGACCTTACCCCTCTGTCTAGATCATCGATGGCCTTCTGCCTCTGCCTAGCCATCTCTAGCTCCTGTTCCTTCTGTTCTCGCTCCTGCTCCTGTAGGCGTTTTATCTCATCCTTTATTCTCCTTATCTCCTGTAATATATTGTCAAAGTATTAGAATCAAAGCAGTCTACATTAGGTGTTAACAAGGAAAACACAAACCTGTTTTCCTATATTTAATACAGATATAAATTCTTTTTGAAAAATATTAAAATCATTCAATTTTTTTTTATTTTGCTATTACCCGTACACATTTATAGCTTTCATCTCCAGTTCCCTGGATTCCTTCCCCTATAATCTATAACTCTTCATGTTTCTCCAACTGCTCTGTCATTATTTTATCTACCCTCCACACCTATAGATCCCCTCCCCTACATTAACATGTACCTCTTCTTCATGTTTCTCTGACTGCTCTGTCCTCATTATAAAGACCCTCTACACCTTTAGATCCCCTCCACTATAATTGCCTCTTATTGTTTCTCTTACTGTTCTGTCCTCATTTTAACTAACCTCCACACCTTTAGATTCCCTCCCCTATAATTTTTTGACTACCCTCCACATCTATATATCCCCTCCCCTATAATTACCTCATCATGTTTCTCTGACTGCTCTGTCCTCATCCTATCCAGCTTCTCTCTATGTTTTCTCTCCAGATCCTCCTTTATGTTTTCCAGCTCATACTTCTGTTTGGACTGCATGCTTTCTATGGCTTCCTGCTTTTGATTTTCAAGTCTCTTCTGTTCACTTGCTGTAGCAGTTTCAACCTAATGTCAACAATAATATTGTTTAAGCATATTTTCCTGCTACAATACACAGATACACAAAAATTTAATTTTGTTATTTAAGAAAAAGCTGTAATTTTATTTTATTCATGAAACAGGTGTAAGAGGTTTTTGCACAATGCATCTTATGCATGATAATTTTATGATTAATAAGGGCACAGACAAATAGTTATGTATATGTATTGCAAAATAACCTCCCCCTTTCTTTTGATACATACTCCTATACCTCCTGATCCTGCAACATGTCTTTAATATACCCCCCTAAGTTTCTGCCCATTCACCTGTTGTTGTAACCTCTCCAGACATGCCCCCCCCTCCCCCAAGTTTCTGCCTGTTTCTCTGTGGCTGTCACCTCTCGAGGCATGACATACACATCCTTTCTACCCATTTATTTGTTGCTGTAGCCTCTCCTGACATGACACTCCCACCCCTTTTTCTGCCCATATACCTGTTGTTGTAACCTCTCCAGACATGCCCCCTCTCCCTCAAGTTTCTGCCTGTTTACCTGTAGCTGTCACCTCTCCAGACATGACACACACACACACCCTCTCTACCCATTCACTTGTTGTTGTAGTCTCTCCAGACACTTTTTCTCCTCTTCTAGCTTTTCTTCCCCCCCCCCCCTCTTACAGAGACCCCCCTCAGTTTCTGCCTGTTTACCTGTTGCTGTAGCCTCTCCAGACACTTTTTCTTCTCCTCCTCCAGCTTGGTCTGCTCCTCTCTCTGTAGAGACCCCACCTCATTCCTCAATTTCTCCAGGGCTGACTCCATCTGCTTCCTATAATATATGTACCAACATGCAATCTAGCTATAAATTTCTGTGATGGGTGAAATTGGGTGAAATACAAGATGAATGAATGTTGCATGATTGTATTGACCTACCGCAGTAGTTATTGACTTTGTAAATAACGATACAAAACATTACAATAATTTCAATAAAGATGTATGTGTAGAACTTTAATAATTTTTTGAGCTCAGACATGTACCTACATTTCTTCAAGATTTCATATCAACCAGTACAAAAGTATCTAAACCTATATGAAATATATTGATCCACTCCTCTGTTTCTCTAGACTCTGAAGGTAAGAATTGTCAGTGACATCATGCATTGGTTTGACAAGATCAAGACATTTAAAGTTTTCAAGCGGATAATTATCGTAGCATGGTCAGGTATGTTGTGAAACAAGGAATACGTCATCATGTCATGTCATGTAAGTCAACATCAAAGTTAACTTTACCTGTATGCCTTGAGTCAGTAGTGAGTCTCATTAAAATGAAAGACTCAAGTTTAATTCTAGAATTTATGACATCAAATAACACATTTCATTTCACATTTTTCTTTCTAAAATTCTGATGAAAAGTGATCAGTTTATTTCATTCATATTCAGTTTGTAATCAAGGTAATGTGAAATTAGCATTTTTAAATTTTAGAAAATATTTTGAAATACTGAAAAGATACATGCTCATTGATTTCTATTTTTTATTTGTGCTCAAAGAATCACAATACAAATGGAATGACAGATTTTAAAACACAAAGAATCTAAACAGTATTTTTATCTATAAATACAAAAGGGACTTTACTGTCTGGGATAATCTCCTTATTAGGTTAAATAAGAAATCTAATGAAAGATGAAGTACAATGTACAGTTAAACCTAGTTTTCTTGAACTTTATCAGGCCAAGAAAGGATTCAGAATATCCAGGGTGAAATACTTGAAGAATAAGCTGGGACTTTCAAATCACTTTGACAAATCCATGGTATTCAAGATGCTAGAATTCAACTGTACATACTACATGTATGTATTAAACATGTCCATTAAGTAACATACAAAATACATGATGAATGACTAAATTATTTTTTGACATTTCTCCATAGTATATGCTACATAGATATTCATAGCTGTTTTACAATAAAATCTCAGAAAAACCATGAATATTTTAAGTGAAATTTCTTTTCAATATACTTGTTAAAGATTTCAAATATTTGAACACTTATGAAAAGGACCATTTGAAAAGATGCAAACTTACCGGTATAAACAATATCAATTTAAACTATAAAACAGCACTTTAAACTTAAGACATGTAGTCCTTTATTTATTTATCTAAACTGGTGGAATATAGATACTATAGCTGTTAATGATTTCTCAAAAGAGTTCTTACTTATTCTCTGATTGAATTTTATTACAACTTTTAAAATAAGGAAATATCTGCTGTGTTCACATAGAGTAAAATCACCTTTAGTGATCATGTTAACAATTTTTCTACACTTGAAATATTAGATTAATTGTCATCCATGCTCAGAAATTGCCATGCAAATGACCTCTACCTCCTTTTAAAACATAAATATGTGAAACATTTTACATATACATAAGTGCCATTCACTGAAACACTATAGCATGCATGCTTGCCACCAAGTGGTATAAGTCAACACTAACTGGACATGAAGGATTTAATAAAAATGAAGTTTGCAGTCACTGAAAGTTGGCAAAAAAATATCTACTGTATATAAATATTCAGTAAGTGTTCTTTTTTCTATACATGTACATTCCTCTTAATTCCAATCTTTGATTAGTCAATAGTGAGCTAAAATTTTAATTAAAATCAACAACCCCTCTGGAGCAGAACAAAAACACAGACATTTCTTGTCATACATGCATGCATTACAACACCGATTTTGCTATTTTTACCGAATCTCTGACTCTTTTTCTTGCTGTTCTTGATCATTCTGCTCTTGCAGTGTTTTAATCTGGTCACTATTTTTGTCTCTTAATTCTCTTTGCAGTCTATCTAATTCCTCTTTTACTTTAGTCTCTAGTTCCCTGATTATGGTTGATGCATAAAAATTTAATATATAAAATGAAAGATTCAAAGCTTTTTAGTGCACATGTTTTTGCCATTTGTTTCAGGAATTAATTATACTACAATATACAAAAGCTAGCAAAAGGCATACCCCAAGCAGATTTTTAATTTTAAAGAAATGTTCACATTTTTATTTAATATGATGAAATCCAAAGTAAATATGACAGTAAATGGTAAATGTGGGACAACTGATTATGATTGAAAGGAGTTACTGAACTTGGTAAATGTGACAAAACTGATTACTAGTAAGACTTATATGACTAAATGGACTTGGTAAGTATGAGAGAACTGATTAAGGCTGATTTAACTTACTTGACTTGGTCCTCCTTGTCTCTCATTATTCTTCTCTCCTCCTCAGCCAACTCTCTCTTAATTTCATCCTGTAGTTTCCTTATTTTGGCATCTTTCTCCTGAAAGTTATAATTAACACTTACTCTCAATTCTTGTAATAGTATCAAGACATGTTATTAGTCAAACTGCACTGAAACTACTAATAAACTGGAACAGTATTAGCAATGGATTTTTTTTAAAGAATCATATTTCTGTAATTTGAATTGGATATTGGACCTGTTATTAAGGATACATACCACAAACAAATTTTCTTATCTTCCGCGTAAAAGAGTTACACTAATTTTTTTTCCGGAATTCGCAATGCTTGTATACATGGGTTCTTATTTTCTAAAACCGTGAAATTGTAATCCCTGTAAACATGTACAGAATGAAGACCGGGAAATTCACAAGCAAATCCCACTATAATCGTTTAAGAAAGGCGTATGAAAGAAAAAAGAAACAGCAAGGTATTACCGTAATCAATGTTGACGAAAATAATAACATTTGTACAGACAGTATTCGTGTTGATTGTCAAAGTGAAACAGAAAGGGTTCCCTCTGAATCTGACATAGTCAGTGTTCATCATGATACTGATCATGAATGTTATGATATTAGCGATTCTGAAGAAGATGTTCCTGATAGTGACTCGTCATGGGACCGTGGGAGACGTATTGTAGAACTAGGGGTCATTGTTGAGAACTTGCTGAAGGGTTGTGTTATGTGTGGCTTCCCATTGCACCTAGTTGACTGTGTGAATTAAAAGCGTTATGGCCTTGGCTCTTTGTTATATATCAGATGTCGTCAAAGTGCGTGTAGATACTTGTCACCAGAACTCATGCCGTGTAACTAGAGAAGGGACGTGTTATGAATCAAATGTCAACTTCCATCAGGATGACTCTGATTGTAACATCTTGGAGATTCCTGCACCCCAAACCGCACCAAAATCTTCACCTCTGTCAGATGGGAAATCCTACACCTACGTATACTTTGATCTGGAAACCACAGGATTGGGTAAGTGAATTATAATGTGAATTTCTAACAATGGAAATCTCAAGACATTTACAATTTATGAGATGGATATTAGTACCCCGGTACTTACAGTTATTTTTTATTTGTAAACCGATAAGAAAACTACAATAATTTATTTTTATGTACATGTATTTTCAGAAGGCATTCTGATATCACACAGATTGGTGCAACATGTGGAAAGGAAACATTTGATATATATATGATTCCAGAAAAGAAGATATCTACTTCTGCCACTTGTGTCACAGGTCTAGCCATGATGAACCATCAAATGTTCAAAAATGGTGTTCCCGTGGTTGCCGTGTCACCCAAAGATGGACTGACAAAGTTTTCCTCATGGCTTCATCAATTTCCCAATCCTTTATTGGTGGCTCACAACTGTAGATCTTTTGACTCTCTTGTATTGTCATTCAATTTACAGAAACATGGTGTATCAAGTGATATAGAGGGTTTTTGTGATACTCTACCCTTTTTCAGAAAGAATTTTCCCGGACGTACCAGTTACAAACAAAAAGACTTGATTTTTGATCTGCTCCAAGAATCATATAATGCCCATGATGCCCATGCTGATGCTGTCATCCTACAGAAATTATGTCAATCTGTTGTGAGGATGGAGAACCCTACATCAACTTTACTCGAGAACAGTTTCAGTACCAATTTCTGTTAGACTTTCTTCATTATGAGAAAGAAAAGAAAATCAACAGTGAGTCCTTGCAGCCCTTAGTTGACGCAAAAGTGATTTCTCCTCACATGCGTGCCAAAATAGCAAGTTCTGGACTAGAACTTAGGCATATTGAACTGGCCCACACAAGAGATACAAATTTAGGTGTTAAACTTTTATTTCTAGAATGTGCAAGTGATGGCAAACCAAGAGTGACAAAGAACAGTAAAATTGTGTGTCAGGTAGTTCAATACCTTGAGCAGCAGACTTTAGAGGAGACAACTCCTACCTGACATGATTGAATAAATTTCTTTTTACTATATAAATTATTTTTTCTTGCTTTATTTAGTGTGGAAAGGGTACCCAATTCCTAGTTTATTCAAAAGTAGTACTACATGTACTGTTTACACTCCATAAAAAATATAAACATATTTTAGGATTATCTAAAAACTTTTTACATCAAGTTTCATCATTTTTTCAACATTGATTACAGTTGAAAGCCAAAAAAGAAAATTTTGATTGTCTTCAATAAAATATTTGACCCATGAACATGTTCTGCATAAGGTAATAATTACAAATTGTCCACAAAGATGGAAAAAAAATAACTTAGAAACTTTTTTAAAAAAATATGGAAATAAAAACATACATTTTCCCACTTTCCCCCAAATTTTGGTGAAGTGTTCAATACTTAAGTTGTAAGATGGTCGGATATTATTTCTTTAGTGAGAAGGGCATCTGAATATGTAAAGAGTATTAAGTTTCTTGAGAAAAATTTTGTTTGTGTTATTTATCCTTAAATCTGACTGAAATTCAAAATGGGAAAAATGTTTTCTGTTATCTCATATATGTATAGTAAAACTACCTGATAATGTTTACAAGACAATTTTTCCACAAAACTTTGACACAGTTTTATAATCAGTCAGGCTCAGAAAGTACCAAGAAATGACAAAAATGACCTCTTTTAGTATAAATTTTTGAAGATTTGAAGATGTGTGACCTATATCCCTTACCCCTAGGAGCTCTACCTCTTTTCTTTCTAGCTCACTTAGAAGCTTGACAATGTATTAGATTCTTTTATGACCTGTATCAGCTTACCTAATGGAGCCCTAGGTTTTTTGCTTTCTAGCTTGCTCAGAGGCTTAGATTTCTTTTCTGACCTTTATCAGCTTACCTCTAGGAGCTCCAGCTTTTTGCTCTCTAGCTCGCTCAGAAGTTTGTCCTGGAGTTCTCTTATGGACCGGTCATTACTGACACGCAATTGGTTTTCCTCCTCTCGAAAATCGGACTTCCTGCGAAAGAAGTTTTTTCATTAATGACAAATATCCAAAAGATTTTATTTTAAATAAAAAGGAATAAAAATAAGCAAAAACAGGTAAGAAACAAAATAAAATGATCATTATAGGATGATAGTACAAGCAGGAAAATTTGATAGAAGGAATGGAGTTCAAAAATTATACTGTGAATATTAGCAAACACTGATTATAAAGGAAAAATAACAAGGATACCCAATTGAGCATCTTCGAAATAAAATAATTTAAATCTTTAAAAAAACTTGGTTAGCATTTGTTAATTTTTTTTCCCTGAGTAAAGGGTATAGTTAGGTGACAGATTGATAGACACACTATCAAAGCATGTTACAGGATTTCTTCACACACCAATGAAAGCTCACACAATTAACCTACTTTTCATAAGATTGATAACCATCCTGAGTTATAAGTCGCCTGTGTAAAATAAACACCATGCTTATGTTTCTAATTACTGGATATGATGACTATGTATCAGTAAAATGCAATATTAACAAATGAGAGTTGTAAATAAAAAGACAACTATTTTCTACAAGAAATAATCTTCAAGGTTAAAAAAGAATTGATTAATTCAGAATATAGAGCCTTTAAAGTAAATTACATGACTTTTTTTCTATAACAATACAAGGTTGTTACGATACCTTTCTGCAGCACTGGCAGCCATTTCTGCTCTTCTTCGTCTCTCTTCCTCCATTCTATCCAGAGGGCTGATCTTGCCCCCAGGGGACTCTACTCTGGCGGTGGACATTGCAGACATGGTGCCTTCAAAATCCTGTAAATTACAAAAATAAAAGAATCTAATAAAACTAAAGGAGGCAAATTAACCAATCTCTTACATTTCTTTCCAAAGCAAAAATATTTAGGTAGTTAGTACAATTTAGGTTTTCTTTCCTCCATCTTTGACCAAAGTTCAAGGTCACTGACCTTCTCTAGGGAGCCTCGGACAGGATCCAAGTTCTCTATGGCCATGTCCATTATTCTCTCTGACAGGTTCTTGTCAATCCCAAAATCCTTCAAAAAACATTACAATGATATAACTCATCAATTCTAAAATTTAATTTTCACACATAAAATCTCTCCAAGGAAGTTTGGTTTGTAACAAACTGCTGAAAGTGTCAATTCTAATATTGGCATTAGAATCAGAATCAAAGTACTGAAACAGTACTGAAAGACGGGATCAAAATAATTTTCATGCTAGATTTCACAATTTTTTTTTAATGAGTTTTGATAATTTTTTCAGTTAACATACAAAAAAAAACTGTGAATAAAATAAATTCGCATTTTTCATTTAATTTGAAGCAGAAATTTCAATAATTGCTAAGTCATGAAACCTTTTTGAACTGTCCGAATTTCACCTGGTCCGAATTAATATTTCTCCAAAAGTAAACAATGGATGATGCATACGCATTCGTAATACTACGCAGGAGAGTACTTTGTTTACTAGTGCGTTTCACAATTAATATTTTGAGTTTACATTTACAAAATGCTTCATTAATTTGATTTAGAGAAAAGTTCATAGCACTTTCTTCAGTTTGATAAAGAATGTTTATATTTTGATCAAAACAATTCCTGCAGTCTTTCATATAGCGTAGATTTAATTCATGTGTTATCACCACGGCTTCCATTTTGAGGCTCTGACAGTAAACTAATAGACGGGGTCATGTGACCCCGTCTAAAAACTACTTCATTAATCTGCAGATTCAAGTGATTGTATATATATATATATATATATATAGTATATATACAGTTAATGTATCAATCATTTCAGCAATATAGTTATCCATGCAATCAACAAATATATGTCATATATCAGTGTTAATTGTGTAACTGAGTCCTAATTCTGATACATTGAATCAACAGGTATCTCTGGGTATTGGCTGTACTTACAATATCTTTGCCATAATCTTCACTGTCTTCTGATTCTGTTTCAATCTTCAGTTTATCACTCCCTTCTTCTGACTCCTATATATTCAAGTAAAAAAAAAGATTCTTTAACTACGCTGAAGTACACATATTTAGTTTTACATGGACTTTTGCTACAAAATGATCACTACTAAAAAAGACAATTTTTCAGTGAATTTTATGTTAAAAACCAATGTTATAAATTATGCTCTTGAAGCAGTTATTGCAATGTTAAAAGTGCTACATGTTCATTTATTTAGATCTAGAGCTAATTTGTTGACCTGGTATCCCAGCATGGCGAGATCGTGAGCATCGAGATCATTCCGCGGTCGTTCCATCTCGTCCTCTTCGTACTCGGTGGAGTAGATGGGGATACTCATGCTGCTGGTCAGGTTCCCACTCTTACTGAGCATGTTGGGGTTGTTAGACTTCAGGGACCCCGTAGTGTTCAGACTGGATTTCACCTACATCATAAATCCAAAATGTTTGAGTAAAATAACTTTCCAATTCTATAAGGAAATCTGTAAACTTCACAATTTGTATGTTTGTTTATATTCATGTTTTTTCTTATTTTGTGAAAGATTGAAAATAAATTATTTAAAGCAGCTAGGACTCTTAACACTGATGTGCTCCTTTGACATTGCTTGAGAATAAAAAAATATTTTCCACTACATGAGGGCTACTACAATCTTGGTATGTTACAATTTGATTTTCAATTCAATTCAATTCATATTTGATGGTCATCAAAAACTCTAACAATACAATTAGAAATACATCTTTCATGTTTTATTCTGTTTTAATCTTTAAAGTAATTCATAGCTGCTCAAAATTAATGTAGAAATGTAGTCCATTCTTGTTCTGTGGCAATTTTCAATATATTTATATTTTTCCCCCAATATTTTATCGGAATTTAAGGTTTTTTAAAACTTGTTCTTTAATCTACCTGACAGCTTTAAAATTGCTATTTAATTTCAAAAGTGACCTTATGACCTGTAAACAGTTATGTGTGGAAGAAAAGATGAAGACTTGCAATTTCTCAATTTTTACAGCAAAAATATGGGTTTGTTGGGTTACTGTAAACAACCAATGTCCATAATTTTTTCCTGTGGCTTTTCAATTGAACCAGGTGTATATACATGATGGATCTACTCTACCCATGATAAAATATTTAGTAATACATGTACATGGGTATTATTCTGATAATACCATATGAAATATGACATATATTGTACTTTAGCTCCATGATGGTAATGAACAAAATCTTTTTACAAAAAATTTGTCATTAATCAATTTGTAATCATTGAATTAATAACCCAGATTTGTTTTAGTTCAATGAACTTATCGTGGAATTGTATCATATTCAGTAGTTACATATTTACATGTGGAAAAACATGTGTCTCATAAACCAAAATACATGTATATATATATATATATATTAAAAGTTAAAATTTCTAGAATTTCAAAATTTCAAGCACAAAATTCAGAGATTTAAAAGATTAAATGAACAAAAACCCAACATTTCATAAAGTTCATTTTTCAGTTTAATGAAATTAAAGTCAAACAATGGTAAACAAATGTTTCTTCAACATTTCAACTAGATATCCAATGTGTTGCATGATTTAACTGGCATGCAAATCATGAAATGACATGAATTGCCAATGCACACTAAAATCTAGTCAGCTTGTATAGGAACTTACAGAAGATGAACTCTTAGACTGACAAAAAAAAAAAAAGGAAATTTGTGGTTCATATGGAAATACTACATGTACATGTATATGTACATGGAGGTAAAAACAAAGCAAACAAAACAAAATGAATACAAAAATTGAATACAAACAAAACACATACTTGTGCAAACAATCCCAAACATGTATGCATCTGAGTTATCTCATTAAAAAATTACACACATTTGTTCTAGAAACTAGAAATTGTAGTACTGTATTTTTTTTTTTATTTTCTTCCAAACACAAGAAAAAAAAACCTGAAACTTTTCTGTGATCATTTACTTACGGGTTGACTATTTCCTGCTGACCCCCTCAGGGGAGCTAACTGGCCTGTGGAAGATTTCATTGAGTCCAGACTTGAGTTTCTGTGCATAGAAGGAATCCCCTTACTCTGCTCAGCTTTCAATGGACCAAGCTGAAATTTAAATCACACAATATAAAATACTATGAACACTGCATTAAATAATAACAATAAACAATCACTAAATCACTGAATTAATCTAGGCATTTTATATTATCTCTATATAACCAATAACCAACTAATATCAGACAGTGTTCATCGTATACAAAGGATTACATATACATGTGATAACTATATGAGTCACCCCCCTCCCCAACCCAGTCAACACCTGTACTAGAAATTGACCAAGACCCTCAGTATATTTCAGGTTTCAGACCCCAACTTATCTTCCACACAGTACATAAAATCATAACGTTTCTTTATAAATAAAATACATACAACACAGAATTAGTCACCAATCCACGAGGCATGGTTTGATACATGCATACTAAATAATAAAAATTTTATGATGCATTCATATTGATGTCCCTGTATGTGTACCTTCTCTGCAGCTTTATTTTTCTTGTCTTTTTTCTTCCCTCCATCTGCTTTGCCTCCTTTCCCTTTCTTTGAACCTGAAACCATGACATTAAAATGTAAAACAACTCTACCAACTAGCGAGTGTTGAACCTTTTTTTGTACTTTGGCACATAACTCAAAACTGAAGCATTGTGATCCAAAAGATCATATGCAAATTTTTTTCTGCAACTTAAAACCCTATTCTACTTTAGCATTAGTATTCCAGAAAATGTCCATACAGCTGAGTTTTGAATTCAGGCAAACCATGCAAGTACATGTATTTAACAATCATGCATATATCATAATACTTTTGGTGGCATACTGTCATTACGAGTATAGATAGAAAATATTGCAATGTATTATCTTTGGGATAAACATTATCAATATTGCAATACAAAGCTGTTATTGAAAATATAACAGATGTCACATATTTCTTTTAAAGATATATTTTTAACTCTTTACCTGCTGCATTATTTCCTGGCTGACCACCACGAGAAGGAGCGCCTGAAACAAAATAAACAGAAATACGCACTAGCTTTCTCAAAATAAATGCATAATATCATATCAAAGTAATAATTCCTTCACAACAATTTGGTTACTTATCAATACACTAGTTGTCTTTAACTAGGAATTGAGGAAATACTGACCTCCTCTGTTCATGGCCAGTTTCTTTCTCTCCTCCATGACCATCCGTCTGTAGAACTCATCACAAGGGTGGTCCCAGATACTCTCCCCAGTGGCAAAGTTAAAGTAATAAATATCTCCCTTGGGATCTTGACTAGAACAGACAAAAATTAACTGGTATTTCTCAGTCTCTGTATTATTCTTTCAGGTTCATGTTTACAGACAAACTCAATGCTTTACATTTTTACTCTTATTATTTATTTCTAGTCCAAAAGACAGGGCTTTCAAACAAATTAAAAATAGGTGGTGCTTTTTTTCAAAATAGGAGGTACCTTGTGGAAGCAATTTTAACTGAATATGTTATCAAACTTTTCTCCAATGAATATTTTGGCCAGTGTATTCATAATTTCAGCCAGGTAAAAGTACCAGGTACCAGCACATTTTGAAAGGCCTGAAAAGACCTTCCAAAATCTTTTTTTTTTTAATAAGGAGGCTGGGGGGTCAACAAGTTAACCACAAGTTAACCAGCAGATTTAACTTATATTTTTAGATATGGTATCTTAAGCTGTCAACTATCATTTTGCAAAGAAAAAATTCATACATTTTAGTTTTAAAATTTGATATCTTTATATGGAGCTCTTCTTTTAAAGGAGATCGAAATAGTCTGAAAATGGCTGCCACCCCCAGCCTCTTTTAAAGGTACATTGTAAGCCTAATCTTACCATGGTCTCCAGTGGTCCGGTAGGGGGGCACTGATCCCCTCCCTGGCTATGTAGATCAAATGGGGCTCTGTTTTAGGATCAATCCCTATTATCTGTGCATATTCAAATATTTCTGAAATATAAAAAACAGCACCATAAATGTTAATAATGGAATTATACATGAACTCTCATAAAATCTAACTATAAAATTTTCATTTGGGGGGGGGGGGGGGGATCACCATATTTCTGATTATAATGTAAATAGAAAGTACATGTACAAATATATTATAATCAAGTCCAACTAATTTGTTACCTCATGTTATCTCATAACAAATATAAAAATTATAAAGAATATAACCACTACGACAGTTATGCACTTTCATGTAGTTGTCTTTGACACTGAGTTGACAACATCCACTCTTAAAATCAAATGGAAGAACAACATATCAGCTTAAAGGATGGATCTTACATGATTATAGAAGTATTATGATGTTTTAAAATATATTAAAACTATTTATGATACCTTCTTCACTTGGTTGGTAATTTTCATCATAATCCTCCTCTAGGATCAGCTGATCATTGATCACGGTGGTATTACCCTGCTCATACATTATGTTTGGTTTCTTTAAGATTCACTCTAAAAGCGAAAAAAGATCCCTATTAGAAATAAAGTTCAGAGATGAAAAATTTAAGTTATATAATTAATGTGATACTTTCCAATTTAATTTGTGACTACACAGTTACTTCTTGAATGAAATGATAAAGCCAATCAACTTTGGTCAACAAAATTATTCAATGTTAATAATTTATACAGAACAATGTGAAGTAATGATTATACTTCTCCATACATTGCCACACACAATTATTTATTATAAGTAATATTCTTGAGTATAACTGCACATTCATCGTCGCAAACCGCAGCCAAAATGTACGATCTTCTCCCATTCTGGCCGTGGTTGAACGAGGCGAGAATTCTTCGTGGCTCATTAAAATATTGACCAATGCGAGTAAAGCATAGTCGGAATATGAACTTTATCACGACCTTTCAATATCCAATCGCAGTAAAGAAAATATTTCTTGTATACTGTTGACGTCAGTTGTTGATTTCAATTGCGATGGAAACAAAACTTGTCACTGACTGAATATGACGTCACAATAGAGAGGCGTAAATATTCAAGATTTCGACACTTTTTGTGATCAAGCAGCCATGGGTAGGAGAGAGCTATATATGCGGACTCCGGACCGTGGCTTGAGACGATGCTGCACATTAGACATAAAATTTTCATACAGCAAAACTCCGTTAAAACGAAGTTGCTGGGACCTTTGATATTACTTCGCTATATCTGTATTTTGTTATAACCGTACAAAAAATTATTCATTAAATTTAATATATAGCTGGGGATTCAAAATGACTTCACTATATCCGTGAATTCGCAATATCTGTGTTCGTACTAAACGAGCTTTACTGTATTACAGACCATTATTTATCAATCTATTGATGGGTGATTGTTTTAGTCTTTAAAAAGTAGAAAAAAATCATTTGGCTTCAACAGTTAATGTACCAAATGCGCTAAACCAGAGAACAACTTATCTTTATCCAACTCCAGAAAAACTTGCTTTAATATATACTTGGACCCCCCCCAATGAATAAATTTTGCTTATTCAGTTGAAAATGAGAATAAACAATGTCATTCCACAAAGCGTGTGCAGTCCTAGCTTAGTGATGTTTCTTTCTTGCATGCTTTAATGTAGTGATGTTTCTTTCACACCTAGCTTTTTTTTTCTTCATATAAAACAAACTAAGATTCCACGAAGCAGAATCAGAATTTTGAGAAAAATACAGATGTAGCTAATTCTTAATTAATAAAAAAGAACAAGACTTTAGATCTAATCTCTCAGATGGTATGCATGGGCTAATCCAAATCTCCAGGACAGATGCTAGACTTTCCCTAAGCTGTCAAATAATGTGCAAGGACTAACACTATTCACTAATATAGTGGAGGGATGTGAGACTAACCCTGATCAGCTGAATTTGAATTTGCAAGAACTAACCCCAATATCTCACGTGGGTGCAAGACTGACCCTAATAAGTCAAGCAGTGTGCAAGACTATATATCATACTGCAATAAGCATGTGGATCTTGCAGTTCTGAGGATTGGTATTAAAAAATCTCCACCTAAACTGAATTTTGGGTTATTTCTGAAAATCATAACAATTTTATATGTCCTATAAAAATAAATATATCAGAAAAATTTAGACATCATATTTTGGATACCTTAATAAATCTACTTTTAGCTCTCTTTTTTCCAAATTAATCTGTTATTCAAACTATCAAAGGTTTTTATTGGACCTCATTACTAGCCATTTCAAAGCAATTCTTGAACTAAATCATGATACGTTTAAGAAAAATAATTTCAATTTGCACTGGAATCTATTTTAGAAGATATTAGATAGCAGCATGATATTTCAAACATTGCACTGTCATCATAATAGTTTGAAACACCCGTGCCCAAACTTGTTTACCTTCGATTCACTGTCAATATTTGCAGAAAACACAGCGAGTATCATCATTACATCATAACAAAATATATTAAAAGAACAAAATTTACCCTCATAGACACTCATTTAGAAGACATAACGTTGTTTTTTCGCTTTGTGACGTAAATCTTTTGTGACGATCGTCAATCCAGGCCCAGCCGCGACCCGAAATCCGCCATCTTGCTTCCTCGACGCTTCTGGAACTATGGGTAACTATCAAGTCATTACATGGCGGGAGATTTAAATGTTGCATTTTACACATAGGCGCTTGGGTCAAGGATACTGTATATTTTCTATATAATGCATTGTCGAGGAAATTCGAACTTACTCGTAACATTTTTTTTCAGTGTGCAGTGTTAATTTTTAGTTTTTTGTAAACCTTTGTGCTTCACATACACTAGAATGTCACGGAAATTCGGTTTTAAGCACGCTTTAAAAATGACATATCCCACTGTATACCGTACTAAAAAGAAAGACAGATTCAGAATTGTAAATTTTTATTGAAAAGTGTATTTCCTTACTGTTTGGGTAAAAGACTAACTTTTGAATGTTCCTTAAAGACTAGGGTGGAAACCCGATCCACTAATTTATTGGTACGAAAGAAAAGGAACTTGATTGTAAGGACAAAAAATGGTTTAAGAATTTAAACACGCAGAAGGGAAAATTTATAAAATTGGCATAGTCATGTTATTCACTCCGCGAATCAAATAAGTTTGACGTTGTACACGTTAACGTCAATGCCTGTATAAGAGTGATTTTAATCATGCTTTTGCATTCGGTAATCAAAATTACCAATGATTTAAGGAAATAAAATATATAGAGAATTCTGTCTTATAACTAGCATAAGGCATATTATAGGGAGCGAATCAAATAACATGAGTATATACCGACGCAAGTTCTGTTTTTATTTCCATGAGAGTCAAGTATTATTTAGAGTACGAGTTTCTTACTGTATCAGAGATACAGGGCGGGGCTTGAGGCGAGAGCGGTAGCTCGAGCCGGGCCCCGCCCTGTATCTCTGATACAGTAAGAAACGAGTATTCTAAATGACTTGTGACATGACCTTTCTAAGGACCTCACTAATTTACATGCGTATTTGGGTACATACCTCCCAACCAATCAGATGATTTTGCAGAAAGTTGATTTGTATCCCATTTCAAGCATTCGCAACTGAAATGCCGAGTGAGATGGACGTGCAGGTATCTATCATTTTAAAATTATCTAAGGGATGCATAAATTAATTTGTTTTCCAAAAATTTTATTTAGATTTGATTGCGCAGGGTTTTTTTTTCTATGCAGCTCTTGCTGACATTTTTTTTTTCATGTTTAAGCTACGATTTAATGCAAAACATTTTGATATATAAAATCATGTGGGAATATTTTTGAAACAGAAATGCTTCGGGAGATCGTAGATTCTGAGAGAAAGGTCCGACAATGTCCTATACCGGTCGTCATATATAAAATTGAAATAAGCAGATGAAAGGGAAAGGGGGGTATTTTACCTTCACGTTTTCATTAAAATGTAGAGTAACCAAACGGGGATACAGCACTCACTGGTGCCCCCATCCCACCTTTGAGTTTTGTTTCTTTTTCGCTTTCTTAAATTTTTTTTTCTAAACTTGTATACATACGGTTTTTAATTCATCAACAAGTAACGAAATGACCACATAGGTGTTGGTTGATTATAAAATATATACGGAATACGATTTTCCGTTTTTTGTTGTTGTTTTTTTTTTTTGGGGGGGGGGGGGGGTCAAAGTAATGATTTGTGAACTGCCCCACTCCCTCCTTTCTAAATTTTTTTAAATCGACAATAATACCTTTATGTTGTAAAATTTTATTTTTAATTCACCTCAATATTTGAGTACATATATAAATACTAACAGTTCTATGGCGAATTGAACGATTGGTATGTCTGTATACGGATACAGCTTTCCGTCATCGCTAAAAATAAACCGTGCTGTATCGTTGATATTTTGCAGATACAGTACAGTTTCTGCTAATTTGCATAAGAAACGCCCACAAAAAGTGTTCTGTATCGCAGTTACAGTATGCTTGACTTCAAAGGAAAACTCGCCGGGTCATGTCACAATTAGACCGTATCGATCATATATATGTGAAGAACAGGTAGCGAATCAAATAACATGAGTATATATATATACAGACGCAACATTCTAAAAGCCTCTGAAAGGGGAGATTTTCCCCGGAAAAGGGTTTCTTTGGGGGACATACAGATAAAAAATGGGGCTTGGATTTTTTGGGGGTTTCATTCTTAAAATGATCATTTTTTAAATGATCAAGGCATATTATAGGAAGTGAATCAAATAACATGAGTATATATACCGACACAATTTTCGCCTAATGCTTTTCACGTAAACTGAAGTATATTATGATATCACAAACAGAAAAGATATGTAAAGAAATTAGTTTAAAAATATGCTATTTATTCCGTATGAACAACAGACAATTAATTAATTACAATAAAATAAATTTTGCTATTTATTCCGTAAAATGTTATATCTTAATTTACATAATTTACGGAATAAACGCAATTTTATTTCATTTAGCTAAAATTATGTTGAATGTGTAATAGTTAAACTAGACACATCTATATCATTCTATATTTATTGATGACTTAATGAGAAAATAAATAATTGAATTAAGTTTGGTATTTATTCCGTTAATTTTATTTCAAATTTATTTTTTTTTTTATATATATATATATGCTATTTACGGAATAAACGGAATTTTTTAAATAGTTTTAAAAATTATGTTTCAAATATTCAAACGTGATACATCTTAAATCATTTGCTAGTTATTTCGTATGCTATAAAATGTGAACAAATATTTTACTGCTTGTAATTTACGGAGTAAACATAATATTACTTTTGCTCTCAATGTTGCTTAATTTTCAATATTGATACAGAATAAACAGCAAATAGATTGAAATGCAAATAGTTTAAACGTTTATTACATGAAAGTATGTGGTTTTGTTAAAAAAAATATTTATACGGCTTATATTAAGTCTTTGTGATTCTTTCATATTATACTGTGGTGTTAAGAGTGTTCACTCGCTAGCTACCTTCATAGGCCTAGAAGTGCAAGTTGAAAGTGAATGATATGTAATCAAGAAATATTTCATTCCGGAATTGTCGGTAGTAAAATGATCCCTTGACACAATTATAAAATAAGAAATTTAGTAAGTATATGTTTTTTAAAGAAATAAATGCTAAATGTTATTTATTCACTTACCTCGTAGAAGGAAAAATAGAACTTGCGTCGGTATATATATACTCATGTTATTTGATTCGCTCCCTATGATTTGCCTTGATCATTTGAAAAATGATCATTTTAAGAGTGAATCCCCCCAAAAAATCCAAGCCCCATTTTTTATCTGTATGTCCCCCAAAGAAACCCTTTTCCGGGGAAAATCTCCCCTTTTAGAGGCTTTTAAGAATGTTGCGTCTGTATATATATATATACTCATGTTATTTGATTCGCTACCTGCTCTTCACATATGTATGATCGATACGGTCTAATTGACTCTCATGCAAGTAAAAACAGAACTTGCGTCGGTATATACTCATGTTATTTGATTCGCTCCCTATAATATGCCTTGATCATTTAAGACACGATCATTTTAAGAATGAAACCCCCAAAAAATCCAAGCCCCATTTTTTATCTGTATGTCCCCCAAAGAAACCCTTTTCCGGGGAAAATCTCCCCTTTCAGAGGCTTTTAGAATGTTGCGTCTGTATATATATACTCATGTTATTTGATTCGCTACCTGTTCTTCATATATATTTAAAACGAACTCTTACCCTTTGAAAATCTCCCCTTTTATAGAATTTTAGAATGTTGCCTCTGTATATGTATACTCATGTTATTTGATTCGCTACCCATTCTTCATATATATTAACGATTATCTAAAGAATCCAGTATTGGAGCTCTCTCTCTCTCTCTCTCTCTCTCTCTCTCTCTCTCTCTCTCTCTCGTATTATTTTATTTCCTGAAATAGCAGTAAATACTACTAAATATTCGAAAATAATAATATAAACTGTATAACATCATTAGAATCCCTCTTATACAAGAAATGACGTTAACGTGTACAACGTCAAACTTATTTCATTCGCGAAGCGAATAACATGATTATGCCATAAAATTTGTTGTTTAATGTTGGAAAATGTTTTGGATTTGGTCCTAAAGCCTGTAGAAGAGTCATTGGGTTTAAAGGAAAGGGTGACTAATGCCATCTACTGATTGACGTCTTCAGCAGAAATTGGACGATTGGAATCTTTTTGGTGTTGGAAAATATATAGTACATCAAGTGTGTGAGTTCATCATAAAATATCCGCTTGAATATGATCATGAAGGATATGGAGATAACGAACAGTACGTATTCAATATCAAAATCCATAAAACAATACAAAATAGGAGCAGAGCAAACACACCTCCAAAACATCAGAAGTGGGATCAGGTGCCATGGAGGAATGAGCATCCCTGCCGATCGGTCACAACCGCCGTGCGCTCATTGTCATAATCGGGAAATAACGTGAAAATCTGTCGTAAATTCAGTATACATGTATATATACAAGTATGAAAAGCGTCAGTCATGTAATTATGTATTTTCAAGGAGAATTAAAACGATGAAGAAAACTAACAGTCATTGATCTCAAAAATTTTGCACAATACAAATATGTGAATGGGAAATTAATACAAACCCATGACATTCATGATGAGATCATATGTCTAGATACTTAAGAATGTTTACTTTCAATGAGTTTATTCCTGTAACATTAACTTATGTGATATGTGAGTAGCTTGCCTGAATTAAAAACAGAGAAAGGTAGAAGAAAGTCATCAAGAGCTGAGCGGTAATGGGGCCCGAGCAATTGATGGAATGTATGTTTCTATCATAGCTCCGGAGCATTTCAAAGGAGACACCTTGTATAGTAAGGACACAACTTATTGATCCCAAAGGACAATTGTTTGCGACCATGCACAGCTATATCTTTAGAGATATTTTAAAAACATATAGATTTGCCAGAAAGGGTGCAAGATGCCCTCGTTTTTGCAAATTCGAAAATTTATCTCGGAGGAGATAATGGCCGGTTCCTTGTTTAGAGGTTTGCCTTCTAGCTACCATGTTTACCAACTGATTTTTTTTTTAACCAAAACAACACTTAAAATGAAAATTTATGCAATAAACAAACAAAATACATACATAAGTAAATTTGCTGCGTGTTCATGAATACGACAAAATTTACATACAAGTATGAACTAATAATTTGCTACAAAGTGTATGCAAAAGTTAATTTGCACCTAGTCCTGACCAGGTGTAAATTTACTCAACTGTGCAGAATTTGCATCTGAGTAAATGTGTTCATACGACAAAAATTGCACATGGAAGTAAATTTACTTATGTGTAAAATATACTGAGGCATGCAAATCATGTCGTATGAATGGGATATAAGTATTATGAAAAGACCCTTGAATGACCTTCTAGTCCGAAAACCAACATTTTTGCCAAGATATGAAATTGTTGATCACTAAAGGTGGTCTGTGAGGTTGCCACAGGGGTAGTCCCCAGTTATAAATCAAATAACAAACTGTCATTGACTCTCATATCGCCTAGTAATCATCCGGTGCCATAGTGTCCATACCAAATGCACTCAACTTCCGTAAACGCCGCATTCGTTGTAACTTTTTTCCTGAGTTTTTTAGCTCACCTGAGCCGAAGGCTCAAGTGAGCTATTCTGATCACATTTTGTCCGGCGTCCGTCTGTCCGTCCGTCCGTCTAGCTGTCCGTCTGTCCGTCTGTCTGTCTGTAAACTTTTCACATTTTCGACTTCTCAAGAACCGCTGGGCCAATTTCAACCAAACTTGCCACAAAGTATCCTTGGGTGAAGGGGATTCAAGTTTGTTCAAATGAAGCGCCCTCAATCAAGGGGAGATAATTGGGAATTAATGAAAATTTAGTGGCATATTTTAAAAATCTTCTTCTCAAGAACCACTGTGCCAGGAAAGATGAAACTTATGGGGAAACATCCTCAGGTAGTGTAGATTCAAATTTGTTCAAATCATGGCCCCCCGGGGTAGGGCGGGGCAAAAATGGCCGACCAAAGTTTTACATAGAAATATATAGGAAAATTCTTTAAATATCTTCTTCTCAAGAATGACAAAGCCATAATTCATCATGTTTATATGGGAGCATGCTCAGGTAGTGTAGATTCAAGTTTGTTCAAATCATGACCCCCCGGGGTAGGGCGGGGCCAAAATGGCCGACCAAAGTTTTACATAGAAATATATAGGAAAATTCTTTTAAAATCTTATTCCCAAGAATGACAAAGCCATAATTCATCATATCTATATGGAAGCATGCTCAAGTAGTGTAGATTCAAATTTGTTTAAATCATGACCCCCAGGGGTAGGGCGGGGCCAAAATGGCCGACCAAAGTTTTTAAAGATATATATAGGAAAATTCTTTAAAAATCATTTTCTAAAAAATAGCAAATCCGTGATTGGTCATGGGACTACTTTTGGATTTAAACTTTACAATAAAAAGCCATTTTCTACTTTTTCCTACCCTTAGTACTCAGGTGAGCGATGTGGCCCATGGGCCTCTTGTTTAAATTTGTACAAATGAAAAGAACACAAAAACATAGAAAAAATTGAATTTTTCTCTTTGAAAATGAAATAGAAATGATTTTCATTTTTTCTAGGAATTGGTCACACTTCAATAAACATTGTAGTTTTTTTTAATAAGGTTTGACATTAATTTGCCTTATTTTTTTTTTATTAAAGTAACATATTTTTTTTTATCAAATACTTCATAAAATAAACAGGTTTTCAAAAGTAAAATATTAATTTTCTTAAGTGGTGCGTTAGCAATTTTGTCTAGTGTATAATTTCATTTCCTCAGTCAAATAGCAATCGCGTTTAGCATAAAAATAAACACTGATAAAGGGTATAAAAATAGATAGGAAAAAAATACACTCTCATTTACAATATTTTATAAACATTACACAGTTATTGTTATATATTTTTATTCGCCTTACTTAATTTTTTAACGGGAATAACAGTAAGTATAATGTTTGCATACACATCACACATACATAGATATACGTAGTAATCAGCTAGTAATGCTTGGGACAGCCAAGTAGCATCGATTTTGAAGGGGGGGGGGGGCAGCCAGAAAACTTTTTTTCGACTTACCTGAAAAAGTTGACATGCCAAAAAAAAAAGGAAAATTGCCCAAACTCAAAAATCCTATTTCGTGGGGGATGGGGTGGAGAAGGGGGTGGGGATGGGGTTAGGGACCAACTTTTTTTCAGTGTCAACTTCTTTCAGTACCCAATTTTTTGGCATTCAATACTACATTTCCCTGGTATCAATTTCCTGTACTATAAAGTGAGGGGGAAAAACAACCTTTCAATGAACAATAGTAAAAGTAATGTTGGGAAAAAAAGTTGGGGGGCCAGGCTCCCCCCTCCCCCCGGGTGCTACGTGCCTGTGTGACGCCTATATACAGTGTCACTGAGTGTAGTGTGTACGTCCCTAGTACCTGAGTGCTCAGTATATGAAATTAAACAAGGAAAAAAACACAAATATATTTTATTTTGTTTTAAATTTTCTGAGCTGAAGCAGAGAGAGAGAGAGAGAGAGAGAGAGAGAGAGAGAGAGAGAGAGAGAGAGAGATGGGGGAGAAGAGAAGTCGCCGAGATTTGTCAGAGCTCCCGGCGTGTATTAATTATTTATTTAAAAAAAGATCATATACAATAAAACAACACGTATACGATTAAAAAAAATAAAATATTACACGCCGGGAGCAAGCCCCTTTGATCTAGTAAAACTTACAAAGATGTTGACTAGGACATCTTAAGTCCCTTTATCTAACGTACGTTATACAAATAAAAATATATTACAGCAGAAATTCTAAATAGAAGTGTGTATATTACATGTATTATGTGCCCACAATCAGATCTTTGTTACATGTACGCTCCGAATTTCTGATGGTCGCTGTACACATAAAAAATTATACCGACCATCAGAAATTCAGTGGGTAACAAATATCTGATGTTAATCAGTTTGAATTAAGTTCTCATATAGACACATTTATGTACATGATCATGCTCTATATTATATTAGCAGCCAAACATGAAAGTAATTTTCATGACATTGAAACCTGTATATATACAACCTAGATCTTCATTCTGCTAAGGTAAATTACCCAATGAAAACTTTTCAAATAATTTTAGACAAAAATTATATTGTATATTATTGTTTTATTATAATGACATGTGCAAAAACAACTAAAATGTGCCATACGCTGAATTACAAATCATACACCTAGAATATTGTGGCTAATTTTCAAAAGCCATGTTAGCCTTTCAAGTCCTATATGTTTATCATTAAGAATTTTATCCATGCTTTTTTTTTTAAGTAATCCTTCCATTTATCTTTGTAGAAAACTGTCATGATTGTTTACAGCATTTCAAATCAATTACATATTTTTATCAAAATATGCTGCCCAGGCTAATCGGATGTAAACTGAGTTTCAGTCTAAACAATGATTAATTTCCTCATCAATCTCAGTCCAGACTGAAGGCCACTTTGTGGGATTTCAGTCAATTCCTAAAACATGAAATGCATTTTTATTAGACTTAATTATCAATTTTTATATCATAAATTATAAATTGATCATGTAATATAATGCCCTGGTACATGTATCTCCAAATAAAGATAAATGATGGGATTTTGAAAGGTCCGCAGGTGATCAAATAATAATTAACTAACTTCCAGGAAAATCTTCTATATACATGTAATGCAGCAGTGACACCTATTGTCTTTTTTTTTTCGCATGCGATAAATCTTATTAGTTATGAGTGTGTACGAGGGTTGTCCAAAAAGTTCGTCGACAATGATGTTTTTGTTAAAATAGATGGTTCTATATAAATCTATTCAATATCAAAATATTTCTTATGAAAAACCAAGTCAGAATGATTTAATTTTTTATTGATGGAACTTATATTTTTGAATAAAAAAAAAATCGGGGTCTATGGTGCACATGGACCAGTCTGACGTTAAGCTAATTTCATTATAACGTCAAACATTTGGATCTTGAATTTTAACACACGCTACATCTCTTTTTTATGGCGCCACACTTCCAAGTGCTAGCAATATTTACGTATAAATTATGATTTATTTAATTTTGAATATTCAAATCAATGCAAAAAAATTTACGAGCGCTATCAATATAGACAGTTTGTATACACAAACTGCTTAGCCCACTTCGACGCGGCGTAACGATCTTTTTGGACAACCCTCGTACACACTCATAACTAATTTAAAAAGTTATAATATACATGTATAAATCCATGCAAATATATATTTATGACAATTTGTTTCCAATAACGTAAATTACATGATAGAAACTCTTGATCATTATGAATAATGATTAGATGTTAAGGGAAGTAAATCAAAACTAGAGCCGAGCTCGTTGCAAAGAAACAAATAGGTCTTCCGTTGGAGCTACGGACATGTAGACGTAACATTGAGTCTAGGTCAAACCACATTCTAAAGTTATACAAGTAAGCAACCTTGTAAGGGAAGCAACTTACAATGTTTCGGTATGAAAAAGACTGTAAAGGAATTATGTGAACTTGAACTTTCCAGACTAACTTAAGAAAAGTGAGATCCAGGTTAAAAGAAAGGTCAAGGTAAAAAAAAATATTGATGCAGTTGAACTGTATCAGCACATGGAATTTGATTACTGTGTCTTGAATGGTTTGTTTACCACTGAGTTAAACACTAACTTAAGAAAAGTAAGGTTAAGGTCAAAGGAAAGAAAAGAAGGAAAGAAGGTTTATAAAAATATTTTTTAATAGTTTCATTGAAATTGAGCTTTGAACTGAGCTAAACGAAAAGCGGGACGGAAGGATAGAAGACGGACAAGGCAAACTACATGTGTAAATATGCCTCGGTCATTTTTATAGGGGGGTGGGTGGGTTATTGTATTCATTTTAATTTAGGGGGGTGTACGTATAGTGATGAGAGGAAATTTAACCACCTGTCGGTCCTTTAAACTTTAAAGATTATTTTGGAATATTTGTATACAACTATACAAATTATAATTTTTGAAATATTTAAATAATTGTTTAGCAGATTTGTCACATATTTGTAAGAACTACTTTTAAATTATTTACACATGTACAAAACAAAGTTTCATTCTTTTGATATGATATATTTGATAGCCGATCTTTTTTCAGTATAGTCGAAATGCATGGAAGAAGGATAAAAAAACCCGTATGCTGATCGTTCAAAAACACGTTATTGCGATTGTTGTTTTCATTTACACAGACACGTTTTTCTTCTGTTTTTCCTTCTTTGTGAATTGCCCGCTTGCTTCATGCGCGGATCTAGAGGGGGGGATCAAGACCCCCTCCGGAATTTGCAAAGATATGAAAGTGTTACACTTAACCAAGTAAACAGGGACCTTGGACCCCCTCCCCCCTAAAAAACGGAGACGCTCCTTGAAAACGCTGACCTTTGTTAAGTTGTTATGAAAAGTAAATTAAAAGCATTAGAAGTCAAAAGTCAACTATCCCCCCCCCCTCCCCCAAGTCACCCCCCCTCCACACACAAAATAGGATTCTCACGTTCGGGCAATTAAGTTTATGTTTTTTTTCTTTTTTTTTTTGCTTCTCAAAAAATTTCTGAGTTGAATTTTTTAAAATTAGTTGGACCCTCCCCCCCCCCCCCCCGGGAAAAAATTCCTGGATCCGCGCCTGCTGCTTCGAACAAAAGCAAGTGTTCATACCGCTGTTCATACGCGCTACCAATGTGAGAGGAGAGAACAAGACGTCCTCAAGCAATTTATTTAAGGAATGACTCTAATTCTTGGCCATATTATCGAGTATAATCTGGTTTGGGTCAGTTTACGCTTTATAATCCGCGAAGCGGATAATAAAAAAGCGTAACCTGACCCAAACCAGATTATACTAGATAATATGGCCAAGAATTAAAGTCATTCCTTTAAGGAATGAATTTAATAGCTACCCATTTTATACGGTATAAAGTGGGTTGGGGCAGTTTAGGCTTTATAAACCACGAAGCGGTTTATAAAAAAGCGTAAACTGTTCCAACCCACTTTATACCGTATAAAATGGGAAGCTATTAATTTCATTGTACAAAATTTGAATGTAACGTCAGGCGGATTGATACGTTTTTGACGCAAGTCATTGTGACGTAGCAACCCATTTTATACGATATGAAGTAAATTTTTTATCCAATCAAATACAGCGTTACAACCAGAATTAAATTATTATAATTTAATTTTAAAATAATTAAACAGCTTTTGATGTAAAATTGTGTTGCTTTTTATAAGTTCAAATTTACCGCGCAATAATACAACCGTAGTAACGGAAGTGATTTGAAGCGAGGGGAGGTAATGACTGATTCATAGATCTAGCAGCCATGATGTTTGTTTACATGAGGTAAAAACGAGTAATTGATTAAAGTTGAAGGTACATTTATGAAATCTGGAATTTTCCATGGATTCCGAGGACTGGAAATGAGGGGATTGCATGGATATGATGATTAAGCTGGTCGTCAAGGGGGTGTGTCCCATACCAAACCAGATTATACAAAATGTTATGCGTTCCTTTTTGGAAATCAACCAATGAGAGGCGAGAATACAAATAAAATTAAATTATTTAAGGAATGAATTTAATAGCTACCCATTTTATACGGTATAAACTGGGTTGGGGCAGTTTACGCTTTATAAACCGCGAAGCGGTTTATAAAAAAGCGTAAACTGTTCCAACCCAGTTTATACCGTATAAAATGGGTAGCTATTAAATTCATTGCTTATAATTTAATTTTCATTCATTTGATGTAAGAAATAAAGATGACTGTTCTAATAAATTGACTTCAATTTGTACAAAATTTAAATGTAACGTCAGGCGGATTGATACGTTTTTGACGCGTCATTGTGACGTAGGCAACCCATTTTATACGATATAAAATAATTTTTTATCCAATCAAATAAATCGTTACAACCAGAATTAAATTATTTCTAATTATGAAAACAATTAATGTGAAAGTATTTACTGGCACCTTAGTATCTTCATGTCTTAATGCGATGTCACCAACATTAAAAATGACGGACCAGAAGGACGTTAATATTACCGTTATTAACACAACTTAATAATAGAGCGAACCAATAATCTCAAAGCCTATGTCTGGAAATCAAAGGCTTTAAAAATTCAATCAAAGGGGGAATATCTCGTAATTATACAGAAGGTAATTTAGAATTGTTTCACAATATTCTAAAAGTGTCTTTCAAAGTTTGAAAGCTCTGAAAATTTGAACAAAATCCGTTCCGGAATAAGGAAGATATGAAGCTTCAACGTTGGTGTCTAGAAAAAGGAAAAAAGAATAACTAGAGCAAAGCTCTTTGCTAAGCAACGAGTAGTTCTTCCGTCCTGTTTGGCGTGGCCCTTCATTTGAACAAACTTGAATCCCCTTCACCAAAGGATGCTTTGTGGCAAGTTTGGTTGAAATTGACCCAGTGGTTCTAGAGAAGAAGTCGTTGGAAAGTTTACAGATAGACAGACGGACAGCTAGACAGACGGACTGACGCTGGACAAAATGTGATCAGATAATACCTAGATAACCCCGAATCTTTGATTACAGGGGCATAAAAATGATGTTTAAAAATATGCATCAATGAGTATCTTTAGGCAGGTAGAAAAATATGCAATATTAAAAAGAAAACTTCAAATAGGTTTTAACTGCAAATAATTATTATTTGTCTAGCATTTTTAAAACCTATTTCGAGTATGCTGGATCAGGAAAAAAAATATGCTGGCCCTCATGAAAATTGCGTTAAGAAGGTCAAAATGGGGGACATCCAATTTTTCTAATTTTTTCTTATTGACGTTTGAATAGTAGAAATAATATGTAAATTCTCACTGAGAGTAAAGCAGCTATAAAAATGATGATAGAATGCTAACATTATTACTTTAATTCAGAAAATTCAGCTGTTTTTACACTTAATTCGAATTTTCTCTGATTCATTTGTCTATTGTTTCTATATTCTGCTTTGTTCAGGATTTTACATTTGCAAATATCCATACACTGCAGATTTGTATTTTCCTCTGCATCTCTCTATTTTTTTTTTTTATAACTGAATGATGGTACAGCTGTAAGTTATATGTCAAATGGCGATTCAAAATGGCGGATATTAATTTTTATTTGCATTTGTCATCAATTTCGGTACACATTTTCGACGATTCGAGCGGTTGTTTTGTGTACAATTGATTTTGACGACAGTTACGTCACAAAGGCGACGTTACATTGTTTCCCGTTTACTTCTCTAAGAATGGCTTAATAAATAGTCTGTACGAACCATTCAAGTTTATTTAAACAACACTCATGATATCAGTACATGTATTAGCCAATTTCAAGTATTATATTTAATAAGTCTGAATTCTGATGGTTCATGTCTAATGTCTTAGAAGAAACTAATAAAACAGGTATGTAGCAACAGGGGAGTTTTTCCTGTTTTTAATTTCTTTTTTTTTTAACTTTAAAATTTTGTACGTGAATCTTGTGAAAACGCTATATATCTGCAAGCATGCAAATAATTAATTTATTAAAGTGAAATGCATTATAATAAATTTATACAAACACACGGCCTATCGGTCCTATATGACACTGTGCAGATAATAATATGCATTGTACTATGACATAATGCAAGTATCAAAAACATTTTTTCTTTATAATAAAAGCTGTCTGTGTATAAGCTGATTGCAAATATTCAACATTATGCCACCGATCACGGTAGCTCAGTCGGTAGAGCGCTCGCTCCGTGATCGGGAGGTCGTGAGTTCGTATCTCGGCCGCGACTGACCTAGTCGTTAAAATGGGTAGCAACTGTTCCTTCGCCATGCGCTCGGCACTTTGAAGTGAAAGTTGCAGGTCCTTCGGATGAGACCTTAAAAACCGAGGCCCCGTGTCAGCGGCAGGCGCTGGCACGATAAAGATCCCTCACTGCTCAATGGCCCTGAGTGCCGAGTAAAGGTCAAAATTTGAAGACGTTTCCATGTGAGTGAAAAATTCTCGAGAGGGACGTTAAACAATGTACAATCAATCAACATTATGCCAATGAAAATTTGAATAAGACTGATATTAAAAGTACGGCGCGGGTGTCGGGTATCCCCCCTTTCATCAGAAGTAGGGATGTGGTAAAATTCATGTGTAATTGTTTAAATCTTAATAAACACGAACATCTTAAAAATACATGAATTAACATATCACTCAGAGTGTTGTCAATGCATATTATAATGTACGA
Source organism: Saccostrea cuccullata (assembly GCF_032062105.1). NCBI lineage: Eukaryota > Metazoa > Mollusca > Bivalvia > Ostreida > Ostreidae > Saccostrea > Saccostrea cuccullata. The sequence goes on along the minus strand of NW_026925444.1, from coordinate 47,751 downwards.
AGAATATTCTAACTTCGTGGGCAGTAATATGAATTATTTAATATTGATAGGGTATATAAGTTGCTGGACTTTTTAACAAGATTCTGCAATAAGTTAAATGATGAATAAAATTACAGTGTTCATCTAGATCACCTTTTAATTTTTATTCTGCATATTCCAAAAATAAAGATGCAAATATAAACTCGATTACGTTCAACATGACATTGTAGTCGAAGTAATATGAGGCGCAGTCTTAATATTTTTGAGGTATTTTCTGATATCAAAAAAGAAATACTTGATATCAATAATTCGAATTCTTGATATAAAAAATATTTTTTGATATCAGTAAATAATTCTTGATATCGAAAGTTCGATTTTTTGATATCATAAAATCATTTTCTGATATCAAAAATGCGAATTCTTGATATCAGAAAATGATTTTATGATATCAACAAAAATTCGAATTTTTGATATAAAAAAATCTTGTTTATTTTCTGATACAATGTATCAAAAAAATGGATTTTGTGATATCAGTAAATGATATTTTGATATCAAAAAATCATTTTCTGATATCAAAAAAGAAACATAATTCTTGATATCAAAAAAATCAATTTTTCATATCAAAAATTCAAATTCGTGATATGATAGAATAATTTGTATTTTCTGACATCAAGAAATCGAATTCTTGATATCAAAAAATCAATTTTTTGATATCAGAAATTCTTTTTTTTTTGATATCAGAAAATAATTTTGATATAAAAAATGATCAGTATTTTCTGATATCACAAAATCAATTTTTTTAATATCAGAAAATAAGAACCAAGTAAAATTATGGTCGACTTAATGAATGCTCCCCGTGATGAACATTCAACTTCCTGCCACACAAATTTGTTGCGATTTTTTTGGGGTTCTAATAAGTTTAAGACATGTCTTGATATTTGGATGCCGTTGTCGTTTGCTGTATTGACCATATTTTTAATCATTTATTTTGCTCATATAACTTAAGCACAAATTAACTTTATGGATTACTCAGACTTCATCTTGAAGAATGAATTTCACACTACGACTACTTATCACTTTACACAAATACATGTATGCAACTGAAGAAGCTAATGACTGCTTTTGATACGACTTACAGGGAGATTCTCAGTCTAAGCCCGACCTACAGCATACCTAGATTATTTACTCAGGTTTATCCCAAAAAGTAATTTACTGTATTTGAATTCCATGCAAATAAATATGACCAAAAATATCGAGAACACTTATTAAATTCTTAAAATCTGAAATCAACAAATGTTAGTAGAAAGCAAATCTGGCACTGGAGTTCAGGGTTTTCAACAGTTCAAGGGAGAATTCATTATTTATGTTAAGATTCTTCGCCATTTTATTTAGTTTCTGATATCGAAAACTTTTTTTTATGATATCAAGAAATCAATTTGAATTCCTGATATCAAAAAATCATTTTCTGATATTAGAAAATGATTTCTTGATATCAGAAATTTTAAAATTTTTGATATCAAAAATGACATATTTTGATATCAAGAATTCGGATTTTTGATATCAAAAATTACTTTTTTTATATCATTAAATCCCAAAGATTTTTTGATATCAGAAAATGTTTAATTGATATAAAAAATTTGAATTCTAGATATCAAAAAATGATGTTCTGATATAAGAAATTCGAACTTTTGATATAAAAAAATCTTGTTTATTTTCTGATATAAGAAATTCGAATTTTTGATATCAGAATATGATTTTTTGACATTAAAAAAATCGAATTTCTGATATCACAAAATGATTTTTTGATATCAGAAAATACCTTACAAATATTGAAACGGCGTCAAATATAGGAAAAAATAAACGCAACATTTTAGCAATATAAAAGCAAACTTTGAAATTTTATAGCAACAAAACTAGCGAGAAGACATATTGATTTCTTAAGTTCTATAGTTTTAGTGTCATCTCTTCTTGAAATATTTGGAAATTCTTAACTAATTCGTCTACGTATTTAAGAAGTAATCCGACTTTTTAAAAATAAACTCCCTCCATAAAATTGGTATAAAAACGTCATTTTTTCTTTTTATATTTCAAAAGTAAAGCGTAATCAGTATTAAAACAACGTTGGCAAATTTGATGAAAATTACAGATTGTACGAGGGTTGTCCCAAAAAGTCGTAGACAATGTTTATAATTTTTTTTAACATGCAACCAATACTAACCAAATTTTGCATAGACATAATATATTCAAAGTTCCTTAAAATTGTGAATTTTTAAATACATATCTTTCATAATAATAATATTAGTACGATTTATATGACGGCTGATAAGGCATGTCGGCGCACGAATAAAAATTCGAAATAATTTACGCATATATAACTATTATATTTGCTTTTATTTCTTTAGAACTATGTAATACATTAAAAACAAATTTAAATCACCGAAACCAGAATCAAAATCGTAATAATATGTCAAAATGTCATATAAATAGCATTAGAAACAGGTGAATGATGTCATGATTTTCATAGTATCATTGGAATTGAGTTTGATGAAAATGATGTCGTCAAACGCGTAACCTGCGCACGCAGATGTAATAAATTGTGTTGTATATGGTTTATATACATTAGAGACGGGAAAAAAGAGTACAGAAGTGACATTATACACTAGATTTTAATAAAGATTTAAGTTGTTTTTAAATGGCACCATATTAAATGAGAGTGTTTCCTCTATACCGAAAATAGTTACAGCATATATGAAGTAGCTATAGAGTACTGTTTGTTAAACGCAGACAGTTGGGAACAATCTGGACCGCAAACGACGTCAAATAATGTGTTCTCTGCTGCCTACAACGTAAGGCGATCTTTCTACTAAATTTCGACTGAAAGAATCTGCTTAAAAAACAAATAAAAAACAAATGAACAGTGGGGAAATTTAAATAAGTCCCACAGTCAAAAGTGGTCTATCACTTTAACAAAAATATTGAATGTTTATAGACGCAAGTGAAGAACACAAAGAGATCATGACATTATAAGAGACGTAATTTACGCTTGCTTTCGTGCGCCTGTGTACACTTACATTCTTTCTTTTTAAATAATTTTCATATTAGATGTGATATCATCATGAAACTTGAAATGTATGTTCATAAAATGTTACTTTTTGCTATGACAAGGAAAGAAATTTAATAAAGCAAAGAGAAACTAAATTGTATTCTCTGTCTACGACTTTTTGGGACAACCCTCGTATGCTTCAAATTCTAAGGAACATTAGATTAATTTTTCAGGATATGTTTTCCCGCAAGAATTTTTATGCAGTAAACCTGCGACCTACCTTACATAGGAGGAAAGGATTTGTAAATATCTTACTGAGCGTATTACATTATGTACAACTATGAAAATGACAATATAACACTATATTTTCACTTTAATTCGGAAAATTTGGTCTTTTAAATTTGAAATGTGTTAAATGGCTCAATGTTCAAATATTCAATTAAAGTTTGAGGATATGGTTGCTAATGACTTAAAATGTTTATGACACGAATCTTTGTTTAATTCCTTCTATTGTTAAGATAAACTTTTGACGACAATTCCGAAGACATTTTACCTATTACCTGTCTCACCATGTTTCTTCATATAAAAAGTTAATAATTTCATACCAGAATTGCTGTTTAGAGGACAATGTGACAATTAAGCTACGCCAAGAGTAGTAACTGTACATGTATTATCCGAGCATAAAAGCGAGTAAACATTGTAGTTCGAGGGCTGCTAAATCATGTCAGTCGTTGGAAATTCTTGTTCTGTTTTTAGTCCAGTGGAGAAAAAAAAATAATTGTTCATGTTCATGTGGAAGGTCAAGTGCAACATAATTTAGAATGATTTTTAAAATGGTTGATCACAACCAGCCAGAGAGCTAGGAATTATTAAATCATATATATCTGAATGTAATATCTTTATTAAGAATTATCAAAACCAGTATAATATACGTAAACCATAAATGTTCTTGATTGTCAAGCACTGATTCTGTGTCCCTGCATATTTTGTTATTCTCAATCAGCAAAAATGTATTCAGAAATATTTCATGTTGTGAGCCGATACTCTTGTATTGAACATTGTATTTAAATTCAAATTTTGAAATTTACAAAATCGGAAACAGGAAAATGTTTTTGTTCAATCCCAGTCCTCGATTCTTGATATAACCTTTCACTATCATAACAAAGTGTGTATCAAGTTGCCTTGTAATCCTTTTGGAGTGTTCAAGATCATTTTGTTGTCAAGAGAAGTGTTGACTAGAAGTCAAGAATGGTTTAGGATTATTGGTACGAAAGTTTGTACGTGATAAGAATCACGAGGAATCTGCAGGTGCTCTTAAAACGCACAATTAAACTATTCTCACCAAATAAGAACACATTGTAATTCCAGATGATAAAGTGTGAGAATTTTCTTGGTAATAAAATGACCTTTCTACCCAAAAAGACAACAGATCTATACGGTCACAAAATAGAAAGATACATGTCTTTAAAATCACAGATTTTTTTTCATGTAGCATAATGTTTTGGAAAACAAAATATACTTTTAACATTTGAACATAAATGTGTTGAAAAGACCAATATCCAAAGACAGACTGAAACATAGCATTTAAAGCTGGAATAGAGGATGTTGGAGGAAAATACTAAGCTCCTATAAGTGCTAATTTCAAAACTAGTACAAAGGGTTAGACGAAATCGGACAAGAATTTTTTCAGCTATATTTGATGGTATGGTGAGGGATGTTGAAGTGGAAGTATGAGTTGATAATGACAGCGATTCAGCAGTAATTTTAGGAGCACGGTCAAAGATGAGGAAACATTTGGGAACTCTTACGTCGAGTTTGTTTTAATTACTAAGCCCCCCCCCCCCAAAAAAAAAAAAATTGAAAATTTTCTGGTATGTTTTATTTGTTTATTTAATGGACTTATCAATATAATCGTCAAAACTCAGAAGAAAAGGACACCAAGAGAAATTCCTCTGCCTATTAACTTTGCTATACCTTGGGGAAAAACATATTACCCTGTCTCCTCCTATCAACCATTATGAAAAAACACATTGTTAGAGCTCACTGTGTGTGCAAAGGGGGAGGGGGAAGGGGTTGAAGATGGAGTGAATTGTGGTGATACTGATTAAGTCACTCTTCGCTGAGTGGGGAAGCAGTCATTAGTTCTTCAAGTATAGTGCGTTAGTACTGGTTTTGAGTCCCCTCTTGCACATCTAGCTGTTATCATACTGGCATATAGGATATCGATGTGTCATTGATCATTCTTTCTAGAGATAGACACCTGCATGTAGAATGCGAATTGAACTTTTCTAAAGCCCACAATTATTCCTTTTACATTGTTTCGGCGATAAATCTGTCTTCCCATAGCTTCAGAAAAAAATATAATGAATAAAATTCATTCATTGTAGTACAAATCAATAGATGATTGAGGAGAATGAAGATTAACAGATAAAAAAAATCGTCTTTAAGTTGTGTAAAACATACAATTGTCCACTTACGTGCATCAAAAATAAATTATTTAAAGAATTATAATGAGAATTATATACTTTTTATATGCATACAAAGCCAGCACAATGACAGTACGTGATAAGATACGGCAGATGTAGTGGTAGCCTCACAGTAAAAAGTGATAAGATCCATTTATGTCTTTGAATGAACATGATAAATGAGTCTGGAACTTTAAATTGTCACCCCTAGGCTCGATCATAATCGTAGGATATTCAATGATCCTGAACAAGGTCATGCTGTATACATGGTATATGCAACCACAAGCAAATTCTAGGAAAAGGTACCAAAAAGTGTCAAGAACAATTTCCCCCTTATCTCCATTAGATTTTAGAGTTTGGACAATATATAGGGCATGTTTTTTTTGTTTTTGTTTTTTTTAATTTTGTTTGTAATTTTTGACTTTCTTTCGAAAGTGTTCATCTCTTGAAAATATTGCTACGATCCTTTGCACAATAATTACAATGTTGTACACGTACTAACATTTTTAAATGGTTACTTGAAACAAATTATTGCTATAAACTGTTAGATATTTTTATTTTAAAATTAGCATGGTAAAGGTTTTCAGAAAAAAAATTGTTTTGTTTGATTCTGCTTTGTTTTTTCTCTTTAAATCTGCATTTATTATCCGCATTAAGTGACCGTGTTGTTCCATCATGCATTAATTGATGATATTCAGCATTTTTCTAAGAAATAAAAAAAGATACAGATTTACGAGCACACAATAATTTTGTGTATTTTCAAGAAATTAGAACATTTTTATATGATTGTTTACTCAAAAACTAAATGAGAGATTCATTCTATACTTCTATATTTTAGACACAATTATTATGAAATTACAGTGAAACCTATTGCACTGTGAGACACAATTATTAAATACTAAAATGGGAAAGAAATTTATTCATGTGTCGGATTATTCAGATGTCGGATTAGACAGTTTTCACTGTATTATGATCATGAAACTTGATTCTTTTAAATGAATTTCAAAAGATATGATTAAATTCAATTGGATACAGTGACATTAATCATAAAAAGTTAAATCATCTGGACACTCCAAGTTTTTCTAACAGAATTGAAAATTTCATATTTTCTTCCTGTTTTCTCACTTGTAATTTAATCAAATTAAGCGGGAAAATCTACATTTTTTTCTGAATTCAATTATTTTACCTAAAGAAAATACATGTACTTAATGTCAACAAATTTGATTAAATAAATATTTTTAAAAAAAAAAAAGGATAACTTTTAATACTAATAAATACATGTAAATACTTTTCCCTTGAAAGCAGATAAAGTCCGAGTCAGAAAACTCAGGTTTTACATTAAAGAAAAAAATGCTTCAGTAATTCGTTTAATGAAGTCTGTTCTCTAAATGAACATGGAAAATTCTTGGAACTCAATTATTAAAAATTAAAAAATAAAAATTAATAAAACCTGCAAGATAAGCACACGTTCAATTCAATCAAGTTCAAAGGACGTTTTACTTTTTGCATATGAAGAAATACATAAATACCTGGAAGCTTCCACGATTAAATGTAATGTGGCAGAATCTTCTACTGAAAGGTAACTTTTATAATACTTTTAATACTCACATAAATATTATTTATCTTCTGAATAAAATCTATCGAAATCTGCAGTATATACATGCATAGGTATTTGTTTGAAAATTTTCTAATTATCATGTACATTTTAAAATTTAAAGTTATTGCAGGAATACTTCTAAGAGCTGTCATCTTGCAAATTTTAAATTTACTGGGTGGCAGTAAATACAAAATTAAGGCCACCTTTAGAAAATTGTTTGGTTACTCTCTCTATACTCGGTCTGAATATTGGGTCTGTAGCTATAGGTTAGGATTTTTTTCTTTCGAAAAATTTCAATTTCAATGCTGATTTTAAAAATTATTGACTTTCCAGAGTATTAAAAAGTAATTGATTCTTGTGAGGTTAAAAAGAGTTTTGAGTCCGGCCATTTTTAGCCAGTCGGTCGTCAGAGGGCTAGCAAACAATTTTTTAAAGATTGCCCAACTTGAAATTTTGTATATACTTCAAAATTTACAACATGACAGAGCCTTAGGAACTTATCATCCCGCTGATTCCGCAGTAAAAAAGTGGGCGTCCTCATTATCGAAGTTGAAGAAATTGTGATAACCCCGCCTTAGAAAAGAGATCTGTACTTCGTAAATACATACTTTTTAAATTGTAATTGCGATAAGGAGTAGGCTAGATGTTGATCATTCCTTTAATAAAAAGTTTTGTAAGTTTCTTTTGACGCAAATTTCTCATGTTCTTAAACGCAGTCATCCTTTCGAGAGGATTTTCCAGAAATGGGGAGATATAATATTGGATAAAGTAACCAAAAAATCTTTATAAATCACTCTAGTGATTTTTTCCCGTCATTGTTTGATGTGTGTAGGCATGTACAATATATAGCGAGTAAATGCTAGAACATTTCTTTGAAAGAGAAATGCTTTATCAAAGAAATGTTCTAGTATTTACCGCAAATATCAATTATAAGTATATACAGTATCTTATTTTAATAGTACTAAAATAGTACCCAATATCAAGCATAGTGAATTTTTGCCAAAACAAAATGTTAAATTGGAAGACATCAATGTCTGTTATATCATCCAATTACTTTGCTCTGTATATGGCTCCTGGGTGAAAAAAAAAAAAAACGTTTTTCCGAATTTGGCAAGTGTTTTAATGGGTTTGTGAAAAGTACCCATCCCTTCAAAAATATCTGCGAAGATTCTCCTTAAGATGTAAAATTAAGCAATTATTCTGTTTATGTGATCAATACAAAGATTCCACGGTGGTTGTGACCGATTACCCCTTCCTTATACCCAATCCCACCTTTGGAATATACAGAGATACGTGTTTTACACTGTTCACAGTTCTTTATTGTTTGCAAAAGTATTGATAACATTTACTGTTTGCCATCTTCACCTATATATTTCACAAAATATTCAATGGTGAATTAAAAATTTGGATGGCGTTTAATACACATTTCCATTATGCAAACCTAAATACTTCTTTCTTTAGCCTTATAATTAATAATTTTGATTTGACTTGATATGTTATTTATTGAATTATTTGTAGAAATACTTTAAATCTTCAATATGATTGTGGAAATTCAGATATGTTACATTTTGCATAGTTCAAAATAAAAAAAATAACTTATAAAGATAATGAAATAAATAATACCCTTAAAAGATTATTTTCAAGTTGTAATCTGTTTTATAGTTGCAAGTTCAATGATAGAGTAGAACAAAGGAACAATAAATAACACGAAAAAAATCATAACATTCCAGTTTTCTTAAAACATGATTACGAAAGTTTGTGTATATAACTCTGTATTTTAAATAGATGAAACTTGTCATTATTCAATATGTTACAGTAAATATGTGAAATCAGGAATTGCATGGCTTTCCTTAATCATCATGTAAATACATTAATTTACAGGCTGATTTATGTTTTATGTTTCAAAATATTCCTGAGTGTATATAGTCTTGTTTCAAGTCATCATTTAGTAATTTTGTCGACGGATTTTTCCGTTATTTCCCGATAATAGGAGCACACGGCGCGCGGTTGTGGCTGGTCGGCAAGAGATGCTTACTCTTCCATGGCACATGATCCCGTCTCCGATGTTTTAGAGGTCCGTGTTTGCTGTGCTCCTGAGTTATAATGTTCAATAGACTTTTGAGCTTGGAGACTGTTCGTTATTTCCAGAAAGTTTTTTTAAAAAGTATCCCCAAATAATGCATTAATTAAAACTACTGTATTTAGACCATTTAATCATTTTATCAGCAAATAAAAGTTATAAATACTTTCTTGAGAAATTGCCCATAAAATGATATAAAATTATTAGGAAATATTTACATCCACTGAATATTTTCTCCTTTATTTCTTAAGAAACCCAATTGCGTTCATCACTGCATAAACTACAGTAGGCATGTCGCCTGTACAGATTTCTTAATCAGTGGCTGTTCCATCAATGAAACGTATAAAGACGTTCACATCATTAATACAATAATTAATCTTTTAAATCCTACTTTAATTGATTATTTAAACAGATATAAATATAAACAATAAAATGTCTTTTTTTGTTTGTTATTACTGGAATGAACGGTCGCAGCCATTGCAGAAAAAAATTACATAACCCGCTTACGCGGGTTAATTTTTTCTGCAACAGCTGCTTCCGTTCATTCCAGTAATAACAAACAAAGAAAGCATTTTATTGTTTAACTAATATCGGTCGTTTTAAGCTAAACAATGTTTTCAAAGATGTTTAAAGCAATTATATACACATTTGGTTTAAGTTTGTACTTTTCAGGCATGTCTTCATATTTTTAATTCATACTTTAAATTATCTCATAGAGTTTCAATACGTGTAAAAAGTATTGAAAAATTCAGTAAATATAAGTATTTTCTGACTGAAAACATTAAATACCAGTATTTTCTTATCAGAGTTGGAATTTCAAGCATTTCCTAAAATTGAGGAAATGCTTGAATCTCCAAGATACACAATAAATTATATATATCTGCTTATCTTGGTTTTATAATACAAATGTAGTATTAATCCTAAGGAGTATAATCCGTTGAAAATGTTTCAGATATTTTTTTTTGAAAAGTTATCATACAAATGTAGTATTAATCCTAAGGAGTATAATCCGTTGAAAATGTTTCAGATATTTTTTTTTTGAAAAGTTATCATGGTAATGAGTTAATATTTAGCAAAAATCAAGAAGTATCAAACAGAGACCACTCTGTATGAAAGCTCATATGAAAGCCCTATCACTATTCAAAAGCTATGACCAAGTTGCAATTTTATTTTGACAAAAGTAGGTCAAACTTTACTCAAACAAACGGACCAAAAACTATATGCCTCGAATTTTCCAATACCGGGATTTTCTACTAACTAGGTTTTTTCAATTTTTTCCCAATTTGATATGGAAATACCAAAGGAAAGAAATAAAACATAAGTATTTGTTTTACTTTATGCATACTTTTTTCGTGGTTTCAACAGACAATTTTCATAAAAATCTTTCTCCTCCAGTCTTCAGAACTTCGCTTGTCATTACTAAAGAGGAGAAGATGATTTATGTTTTCCTTCTGTTATCCCTTGTATCAAGCGTCAGTTCAGATGGATCACTGGTCTGCAATCCTGTAAGTAACATTTTCTATTATTTTCTTTTAAAATGCATCCGATTAATTGTATAAATTTCCTTTTGCCTTACCTCAAAATTAATTCTCTTGAGAATAAAAAGATACATTTGTATGCATTATCTCTGGATTCTTAAATCTGGTATTATTTCTGAAACATGAGGTATATGGGGTATATCACTTTCAACTTTGTTCTGTTTTTTTAATTGAAAAAATGAGGATATTAGAAATAGTTAGGACACATGTTGATAAAAGCAAAAGAAGCTAGTATTTTGAAAACTAAGAAGGCTTTAATATCGGCTAATTAGAACAAAACTTAGGGTTGTTTTCCCAGTAATACTACCTTTTTCCCTATGCCAAACTTATTCCATTCCATTGTCAATAATTGGTCCCATTTACAGCAAAAGTAGACATAAGAACTCTGGATGTTTTAGAAATATAACTAGTTTTATCCCATGTTTACCCCTTTATCCCGTGGATATAGTTTATGTGATATCGTTTTCGTTTCCCACAGTTGTGACTTCACAATGGGTTTTTCGTTATCGTTATGAAGTAAAATAAAGTGAGTCCTATATATACTTGTCAAAATTTCTAAGTTACCACTTTTTAGCTCACCTGAGCAGAAGGCTCAAATGAGCTTTTCTGATCACATTTTGTCCGGCGACCGTCAGTCTGTCTGTAAACTTTTCACATTTTCGACTTCTTCTCAAGAACCGCTGGGCCAATTTCAACCAAACTTGCCACAAAGTATCCTTGGGTGAAGGGGATTCAAGTTTGTTCAAATGAAGGGCTACGCCCTCATTCAAGGGGAGATAATTCGGAATTAGTGAAAATTTGGTGGCATATTTTAAAAATCTTCTTCTCAAGAACCACTGTGCCAGGAAAGATGAAACTTATGGGGAAACATCCTCAGGTAGTGTAAATTCAAGTTTGTTCAAATCATGACCCCCGGGGGTAGGGCGGGGCCAAAATGGACGACCAAAGTTTTACATAGAAATATATAGGAAAATTCTGTAAACATCTTCTCAAAAATGACAAAGCCATAATTCATCATATTTATATGGAAGCATGTTCAGGTAGTGTAGATTCAAGTTTGTTCAAATCATGACCCCCGGGGGTAGGGCGGGGCTAAAATAGCCGACCAAATTTTACATAGAAATATATAGGACAATTCTTTGAAAATCTCCTCAAGAATGACAAAGCCATATTTCATCATATATATATGGAATCATGCTCAGGTAGTGTAGATTCAAGTTTGTTCAAATCATGACCCCCGGGGGTAGGGCGGGGCCAAAATAGCCGACCAAACTTTTACATGGAAATATATAGGAAATTTCTTTAAAGATCTTCTTCTCAAGAATGACGAAGCCATAATTCTTCATATTTATATGGAAGCATGCTCAGGTAGTGTAGATGCAAGTTTGTTCAAATCATGACCCCCGGGGGTAGAGCTGGGCCAAAATGGCAGACTTAAGTTTTGCATAGAAATATATAGGAAAATTCTGTAAACATCTTCTTCTCAAGAATGACAAAGCCATAATTCATCATATTTATATGGAAGCATGTTCAGGTAGTGTAGATTCAAGTTTGTTCAAATCGTGACCCCCGGGGGTAGGGCGGGGCCAAAATAGCCGACCAAACTTTTACATAGAAATATATAGGACAATTCTTTGAAAATCTCCTCAAGAATGACAAAGCCATATTTCATCATATATATATGGAATCATGCTCAGGTAGTGTAGTTTCAAGTTTGTTCAAATCATGACCCCCGGGGTAGGGCGGGGCCAAAATGGCCGACCAAAGTTTTACATAAAAATATTTAGGAAAATTCTTTAAACATCTTCTTCTCAAGAATGACAAAGCCATATTTCATCATATATATATGGAAGTATGCTCAGGTAGTGTAGTTTCAAGTTTGTTCAAATCATGACCCCCCAGGGGTAGGGCGGGGCCAAAATGGCCGACCAAAGTTTTACATAGAAATATTTAAGAAAATTCTTTAAACATCTTATTCTCAAGAATGACAAAGCCATAATTCATCATATTTATATGGAAGCATGCTCAAGTGTAGATGCAAGTTTGTTCAAATCATGACCCCCGGGGGTAGAGCTAGAAAATGGCAAATTTTGCATAGAAATATATAGGAAAATTCTGTAAACATCTTATTCTCAAGAATGACAAAGCCATAATTCATCATATTTATATGGAAGCATGCTCAAGTAGTTTAGATTCAAATTTGTTCAAATCATGACCCCAGGGGTAAGGTGGGGCCAAAATGGCCGACCAAAGTTTTTAAAGATATATATAGGAAAATTCTTTAAAAATCCTTTTCTAAAAATAGCAAATCCATGATTGGTCTTGGGACTACTTTTGGATTTAAACTTTACAAAAAAAAGCCATTTTCTACTTTTTCCTACCCTTAGTGCTCAGGTGAGCGATGTGGCCCATGGGCCTCATGTATTATTTTAAGTATGCAAAAGTTTTGTATTTTGTTCAAGCTTCCGTTATAGTAACATAGTTAGAATTAAGAATGATTAATGACCGACGACTCAAAATATCATTTTTCCTACATTATTAAGGTCACCATAGTGCTAGAAATTACCGTTTTCAAATTTAAAAGGCGGTCGTAACTCCTCATGGAATGGTAAATCGTGTATTTTATACAAATAGACTCTCTTCTGTACCTAAAAATCGACAGAAGAACTCTGTCAACTTGCAATAAACACTTACGTTTCATCTTCGAAAATGATAAAAACACCAATTCTGTACTCCTTCCTTCATTAAAACAATACACCCTCGCTTCGAATTTTCAAATCAAAAAGGCGGTCGCAACTTTTACTTTGGTATTTACTTTGTCATTTCCGGTAGAAAATATAAAAAAGAATCAAACTATCGGCGGAAGTACTTTATCCGAAATAGGTAGTATATATAAAAAAAATTGCTATTTTTTGTATTTTCTCTATATAAACCTTTATGGAATCGACTGCCATTATAGTTCCAACATGGCTGATTTGCATATGAGAAGAATGAACAATATTTCTCCATATGGATGGCTGAGAAAAAAAAATAAAATTATTATGTCACATAGATATTATTTATCACAAAACATACTCTTTCCATATACCTCTTTCTTTCACATCGTCTCAAACCACAGCCAAAATGTACGATCCTCTCCCATTCTGGCCGTGGTTGAACGAGGAGAGAATTCTTCGTAGCTCATTAAAAATTGACCAATGCGAGTAAAGCATAGTCGGATGATAAACTTTATCGCAACCTTTCAATGTCCAATCGCAGTATAGGAAATATTTCTTGTATACTGTTGACGTCAGTTGCTGATTTCAATTGCGATGGAAACATAACATGCCACTGACTGAATATGACATCACAGTAGAGAGGCGTAAATATTCAAGAATACGACACTTTTTGTGATCAAGCAGCCACGGGTAGGAGGGAGCTCTATATGCGGACTCCGGACCGTGGCTTGAGACGATGTGTCAACTACTTGTAGCAAGAACTACTTGTGTCTGAGATCAATATCTGTCATCCTGGGTCATTATAAATGCATATTGACCTACATTGAGTCCATACTTATTATATAATATACTTCCCAAATTTGTTAGTACAATGTATATCTTCCAAATGTTTAGAGAGATAATGATAAGCTGTTGTTGTTATAAACCATATGTTGAATGTTAATGTTTCATTTTTTTGAATGTTACTCACAGGCACTTGTTTCGGAAATAAATTTTCACCCATAACATAAAAATAACACAAGGTATCTAACTCCGAATATCACAGAGTACCCCTTGCCCCAGAATCGCCTTCATTTACACTTACAGAGGAAATGCACTAACAATTAATGTTAGTACCTTTGTCTTCTACGATAATTTATCTACACAATCATACATGGCATGCTTGTCTCTGTTTTCTTTAGTCATTGTAAACAGAGTCAAAACTGCTCGCCGAGTGGAAAAGTCAAATTCAACCATGAAATGGTATGTGCTAAGTGTGCCCGAAAAATGTTAACAGATATCCTTGTTAATCGTATTTTCAGACACTACTATATCATTTAAATCTTCCTAACCAACAACTCGAAAACTTGCACTTCCATGTTTGACTAAAGCGAAAGTGAAAATGAGGCAGCTGGTGCGAGTAATTATTCGCTTTTCAATGGTCATTCTTAAAAAAAAAATAACTTTGTAATTACCGGATTTCACAAAGTTATATAATTTATAGAAATATATTTTATTCATAAGGGTATAACAATTCTTGATAAAAGTAGTCAAATATGATAAGAGAATAATTATGATGTTTATGCATTCAAACTACAAAAATAATGTTTCACAGAGTCTAAATATTCCTTTAGATTTAAATGAAATGTAAAGAAACACCAATACCTTGTTTTAATATTTCAGTTTTGTATTTTTGATCCGGACAACCGATGCGAAAATGGTCAATGTGTTAGAAAACCTGGAGGTATGTAAAAGTGATTATTCGGTTTTCCAAACTTTATTTTAAATTATACCTGAATTATGCCTTTTTTTGTAATTTAATGAATTTTGTTTTATTATCTACAGCAAGTTGTACGATCCGTAATATTCCCTGCTTCTCTGGATACGTCTGCCAACAAGGAATATGCTCTCGCGGTAAATGCCTTTTCTAACTTTTTTTACACAGTATTTTACTTAAATTACATAGAACCTCTTTTTATCTCGCTGGAGGTATGGAATTCATAGTAAAACCTTTTTTGTGATCTAAATATTGCGTCATCTAAGACTCTCAGGAGATGTATAACTATCTGGATGTTGTCCCTCTTCATCCGTCGGGTTCTGTCAGTAAACATTTGAAAACAGAGATGACTAAGAGTGTCGATTCAAGTCCTTCTTCAACATGTCATATTTTATCCAATAACAAATTACAGTAGTAAAACAAGAAAACTTTGATGTAACCATCAGTTGTCGCCCGAGAAATTAATGAAGAAAACAATGGAAATGAGTCTTGATCATCAAACCACTTCGTTATATGTAATAAAGACATGCGTCTGAATGATGGAGACGATACTTGAGAAGATTTTGAAAACTTATACTCGGATAAAAATCGAACAAAAACGATACCCTTTGTAACTTTGTGAATTCCTCAAGTAAATATTGGCTGCATTAATTATACTTTAGAATCAGACACATGCATCACCTATTTTTAAATATATATTTCCCTTTAACAATATAAATCACGAACTGCGTAACGTACGTTTTTATGCGATAAGTAAAATTCGATGTTCTAAAAAAGGGACCTGTCGTTTTTCGATAGTAAATGATAAGCAACTTGATATGAAAAACATATATATATTTTTAAAGATTCACTTTATGGAAGTATATATACTGTGTATCCTGTAATTTATAAAGGTAATGAACATTCTGATGTATAATCATTTTGATGTTTCGAAAACCTTTCATTCTGAATAAGTTCTTCCACCTCATCCATAAAATTAATTTATTCAAATGTATTTAGAAAAAAAAAACCTGAAGTAACTACACATGTGAATGTAGCCTGCTTCGATTTAAAATTGACTTCAGTGCGGTGTAGATACATTTTCCTCAATTTTGTCTATGTTAATTTTTTAAAAAAATATTTTCAACGTTAGAATTGAACTGTCAAAAAATAAGACACTGATTTCTGCATCGGTAAGACTTCAGAAAAATACATAGTTTACTTCGTCTCAGATTTCGTGTCTACAATTTTTTCTCTTAATATTCATTTAAGAAATCATTGACTTACATGTGCATCATAATCCTTTTCAAGTTAAAAGAAAAGAACAATAGAGTTCTATAAAAATCTACTTCTAACATTGTTTATTGTTAACCAGAATATATTTGAGTCGATAATATAACGATAAACAAAACGTTTTTAAAAGTCTGAAATACGTAAGAAAATGTTATTATCAACAAACAACAAAATATGCATAGTTTGGATATATTTACAGTATTATTGTTAAGGAAATGAAGTACTTATATTTTAATTTGAATTAACTTTAACTTTTATTTCAGATGGGACAATCTCCTTCCAGACTCCAGTTGTAGCCCCTGAATGTCAAAATGTAAGCGAGTTAATTTTGATTTATTATACCTATGGTTAAGTCATAGATATGTAACGTTTTGTTTTAGCTCATTTGATCCAAAGGCTCAAGTGAGTTTTTTTGATCGAAATTTGTCCGTTTTCTGTCGTCGTTATTGTAAATTTTTCACGTTTTCATCTTCTTATGAACCACTGGGATAATTTCAACCACACTTGCTACAAAGCATCCTTGCGTAAAGGGGATTCAGATTTATTCAAATGAAGGGTCACGCCCTCTTCTAAGTGGAGATATTTATGAATGAGTGAAAAATAAATGGCATTTTTGAAAATCATCTCAAGAACCACAGAGCCAGAAAGATGAAACTCATGTGGAAGCATCCTCTTGTAGTGTATATTCAAAATTGTTCGCATCATGACCCCGGGGTAGTGTGTGGCCACAATGTGGTATCAAAGTTTAACATAGGAATACATAGGTATTTTCTTTATCCAATTTTTTGTTTATTCAATAACTTCGTTTTTCTTGATTCATGTTTGGTTTGAACTATTGGGCTTAATTGACGACGATTTTAACAGACACCACAGAATATGCCATATTTGTTTTTTACTGCCTATAGACAATAAGGGTCAACTACTATATTGTACGACCAAATTAATGACATAAACTTTTACAACTTTCCTTTTTTACATAGTTGTATCCTATAAATACTTTCTTATATCTCTCAACGTCTTATCTGATACTCAAGAACATGCTTCAAGTAAAATCAAACAGATGTAAGGTACTCACAGAGGCCGATGTTACAGGAAATTAAACAGCCTCATTTTAAGTCAGCATTTCGTAAATACTTAACTGCAGAACTGTAGCTCTCTGCTTGAGAAAGATAAAGTAGAGGGTTAAATATCCAAGGATTGTAGAAACCTTCGATTTACGCCGCCGTCTTTTGGTCGCACAGGTCGGATATTATTTCTTGTATTTTATGCTTTTTCCCGCTTCCCCGAAATGGTATCCCAAACCGCACTATATATTTTCTCCTTATTTTGACACGCGTAAACATTAAAAAGTTGACATTCCAAAAGCATGAAGCCAAACATACAAGAAGAATACTTAATGTGACTGACAAAAAAGCCGGCGTAATTGGAAGGTTTTAAAATCACTTGCAAAAATAACTTTTAGTGAAAATACACACATTTTACTTAGCTGAAACTACATATCATCAATTTGTCGTTGAGAGATTGACCAAAATTTTTGGTTTACATCAGGGCTCGTCATTGGTGTGGAAATGTTTTGGGTATACGAATATACGTATTTACTAGCTCAACGTTCAATAAAACACCAAGTTTCTTATCATAGAATTATTTAGCCATTAAAAACTCTTATCGGTCGTGCTTTGAATGACTTTATTGATACCAGTTGTAACACATATGTATCTATGCTGAACTTGACTTCTGAATGTTCCGTCTATCTTGACAATACTGATTTGTATTGTTTATAAATTCTTCGAAATCATTTATTTTCGTCGAGGTTGGGGTGGTGGTCAATTTTCGGGGTTTTCTAAGCATGGAGAGACTCATGAATTTATGTTCAGAACGAAATGCAATTTTTCACATATATAATTATTTAAAAATTCTTCAACCACGAAATCAAAATCCCATAAACCAATGTATTTTCCTCATACCACGAAAATTTGACCCCTCGAAAATACATGATTTTACAGTCGGTTTGTTTGATTTCTTTTTTCTTTTTTGATCGGTCAAAGTTCCTTTTATCATACTTTGCATTGTGTAATTAAGATACTATGTTCGAACGCATTCAAAAGAGCAACTCATTTCTGTGCCATCTTTTAATTAATTTGTGATACATGTAATTAAACAAATAATTTATCTAACTTTTCTTGCAGGCCCTCGATTGTTCCGAGTCTCAAAGATGCCACAGAAGAATATGCAGTATGTGATTTATTTATAAAAGATAGTTTTACTGCAGTAATGCTATATTTCTGCAATTGAGATTTCTCTTTTGAACATCAAATATGCACAAAGCCATCTGCCACGCCCCTTTATCTCCCTTTTTCGTAATAACATCCACATGTAGGTGTAAATTATTCTTGATATAGCATTGTAGTTACATATGATTAGTGAAATTGGTAATTAGGTGTCACTGTTTATCACAATTAAGCCAGGCATGGAAATCAGCACTTATACTCACCGGCCTCCATGTCGCAAAGTGAGATTTGAACCCGAGACATATATATGGATCGATTCCTTACTCCACGACTCTAGCGCAGACGCCCCTACACCTGCACTGAGCAGGTGACCAAGACATAATTTCATGAAAAACTTTTTTTCAAGACCTGGTCTCCAACTCAGTTGAAATATATATATTCTTTTAACTTCGTAGACGCAGATATTAGATCAATCATCTCGAATCAAAATCTGTTTTTAAAATAATAAGTTATAAATTAATTTGTTTTAAAAGTTTAAGCTTTTATATTGCCAAAGCATTTTTTTCTGTACAGGATTAATAATCTCTGTATAGGCTTTTGCCGGTAGATGAAGACGATTGGGGCTAAAATCTTCAGTTTTACATGCATTTATATCTGTTTATTTTAAAATTTTGCTCTTCTAAAACCAAATTGTTGAAAAAAGATTATTTAAAGTCATTTACGAATTTTCAAATGATTTCAAGTTTTATTTTATGAAATAAAGAAACTAAAGAAAAATATTTCAGTGTCAAAATTTTAACTCCATAACTGTTTCTATTGTTCAGAAGAACATCTAGTATATAGGTTCTCCGTGCTTAGAAATTCAGTTTATAGAAAATTAATTATACAACAATGATTTCTTAAAAAGAGTTATCTGTAATTAATTGGAGTGTTTTTTTTTAATTTGCCCTTGTTTCCTAAATTTACTTTTGAAATTGAAATAAGCTTCCAAATTATCCAGGTATATACTCTCGTCTGGTGCATTTTTTAACTGGACCATCTCAATTATTTTAATTTTCATTTACTATTTACTATTCCTTTACTTTTTTCATTCAGGGGAACGATGCGGATCTACGGTGAGTATGTGTGTTTTTGACGAGAGAGAGAGAGAGAGAGAGAGAGAGAGAGAGAGAGAGAGAGAGAGAGAGAGAGAGAGAGAGAGAGAGAGAGAGAGATGCTTATTATTTTTTAACGCTGACTTTCATAAAATTTAGTTTTATCTATAGAAAACTATATCGAGTTAAAATGAAATTCCCATTGTATTAAGAATATTGATAGGCAAAGACTAAAAAGAAAGACCTGAAGAATCACTGGACATTTTTTAAAGAACCACGAACGATAGTATTGTTATCCCGCCTACCTCTAAGTCAATTTTCAAAAGTTAACATATTCGAATGATTTTCGAAATTTTTATAGATATTTATATGAATTTTCATAAAACATTTCTTATTTGGGATACCAAAGAGAGATAACTCTATAATATTGGTTAAACTTGTGTTTTTCACTATAGAAATCAACGGAAAACGGAAAATATTTTTAAAACATCTTTCCCCCCGTGAAACAAAAGACCTTTTCACAGATAATATGGACTGTCATTCAACAAATTTATGCCAAAGCTTTTCTGTGTTTCACGGGGGAGGGGGGGGGAACATATGTTTATAGACAAAAAAAATGCTGATTTTTCACAAATTTTAAAGCTATTAACAACTAAATAATTGTATTTTATTTATTTATATATGTTTTATTTATTTACGTAAAACATAAGAAAAGATATGAGATACATTTTATGATATTTAAAACTATTTCAAAATATGGTGTTGCTTGAAAGTTCGATTTCACCTGAAAATATCGCCTACCCCCCTTTTTTAAGAGCTGGAATTAATGATAATTTACTATCTAGCGCTGGAAATAAAATGATTAATGAATTACCATAAACCTGATCTTTGTATTAAACAAAGATTTAATGGCTAAATTGCCATTAAAATTGAATATAATGGGTGCAAAATTTAGGCGGGAATCAAGAGTTAGAGTTCGTAGTTCTTGACATTTTTTGATTTCCTGAAGGAATGTTTGAAAGTTAAGAGAATGAAATAATTTATGCTAAATTTTATTGACAGGTTATGTGTCAAACTGGATTTTTCTGTGAAGTGCGGTATGGAATTTGTTTACCTTTACAAGGTAAGTTTTAAAGTATTTTTGAATTATATATATGAATGCGTTTTACTTTTATTACATATCGAACAAATAGACGTAAAGTCGAAGTTTTTGTAATTAATGAAAATCTAAAATTAATATATTCAAATATATTAAAAAAAAAACCTGAAGTGCAACTATACATGTGAATGTAGCATGCTTCCATTTGAAATTGACTTCAGTGCGGTGTAGGTACAATGAAACATAGTAAGAAAAAAACATTCATGAAATATTTGTCTGAGTTAATTTGAATAACTTGAACTTGCCGATTAGAAATATTGAAGCGGAATAAAACGTTATTAGTTAACATATTCTAGGCGTAGATAAAAGAAAGATTTTTATTTAAAACTTATTTTGATAACATTTTAACTTTCTTACAGACACTCACCATTTCCTTAAATTTTTCGATGTCAATTTTTAAAACATATTTTCGTCGTTAAAATTGAACTGTCACAAAATAAGACACTGATTTCTGCATCGGTAAGACTTCAGAAAAATACATAGTTTTCTGCGTCTCAGATTTCGTGTCTACAATTTTTTTCTTAATATTCATTGAAGAAATCATTTATTTTCATCATTATCCTTTCACGTTAAAAGAAGAGAACAGTAGAGTTATATAAAAATGTATTTCTTGCCCATATTTTTTATAGATAACCAGAATATATTTGTGTCGATAATATTGACAACGATAAACAAAACAATTTTAAAAGTCAGAAACACGTAAGAAAATGTAATAATCGACAAAAAACAAAATACGCATAGTTTTGAAATATTTAGGGTATCATTTCTAAGGAAATGAAGTACAGTAAAAACTGTCTTATCCTACATCTGAATAATCCGACACACTGTGAATTCCGACATTGAATTTAGTTTCCATTTTAATGTTTCCGTGTTTTTAACACTGAGCAATCCAACACACTGTCTTATCCGACACAAAATTTGTCTCCTAGTGTATGTCGGATTAGACAGGTTTCACTGTATTTATATTTTGATTTGAATTAACCTTAGCTTTTATTTCAGATGGGCCAACCAATTCTATTGCAACCTCCTCCCAGACTGCAGTTGTAACCTCTGAATGTCAAAATGTAAGCGAGTTAATGCTGATTGATTACCAATGTTTAAGTCATAACTTATGTAACGTTGTTTTAGCTCACCTGAGCCGAAGGCTCAAGTGTGCTGTTTTGATCGAAATTTGTCCGTTTTCTGTTGTCGTTATTGTAAACTTTTCACGTTTTCAACTCCTTCTCATGAACAACTGGTCCAATTTCCACCACACTTGCTACAAAATTATCCTTGCGTTAACGGGATTCAATTTTGTTCAAATGAAGGGCCACACCCTTTTCTGAGGGGAGATATTTATGAATGAGTGAAAAATAAATGGCATATTTTGAAAATCTTCTCAAGAACCACGGAACCAGAAAGATGAAACTCATGTGGAAGCATGCTCTTGTAGTGTATTTCAAAATTGTTCGCATCATGACCCCGGGGTAGGGTGGGGCCACAATGTGGTATCAAAGTTTAACATAGGACTAAATAAGAATTTTCTTTATCTATTAAATCGTTTTGTTTATTTAATAACTTCATTTCCTATATTTTTGCGAAAAACTTTTAAATCAACAACTTTCCTTTATTTTTTTACATAGTTGTATCCCATAAATACTTTCTTACACCTCCCAACGTCTTATCTGGTACTCAAGAGTATACTCCAAGTAAAATTAAACAAATATAAGGTACTCACAGAGGCCGATGTACAAGAAATTAAATAGCCTCATTTTAATCGGTATTTCGTAAATACTTCACTGCAGAACTGTAGCTCTGTACTTGAGAAAAATAAAGCAGAGGGTTAAAAATCCAAGGATTGTAGAAACCTTGGATTTACGCCTCTTTTGAATATTATTTCTTGTATTTATGCTTTTCCCCGCTTCCTCGAAACGGTGTCCATATTTTCTTCTTATTTTGACACGCGTAAACATTTTCTTCAAAGATTTTTTACGCACTATATACATCACTGGTTTTTGAATGGATTTTTTTTTAAAAATTGACATTCCAAAAGCATGAAGCCTAAAATACAAGAAGTCAATACTTGAGTTGAATGACCAATAAAGCCGGCGTAATTGAAGGTTTTTAAACCAATTGTGAAAATAACTTTTTGTGAAAATATACACATTTTACTTAGCTGACACTACCTATCATTAATTTGGCGTTGAGAGGTTGACCAAACAATATTTTTGATTTACATCGGGGCTCGTCATTCGAATGGGAATGTTTTGGGTATACGCATATACGTATTTACAAGCTTAGTGTACAATAAAATATCAGGTTTCTTTTCATAGAATATTTTAGCTATTAAAAACTTTTAACGGTCGTGCTTCGACTGACTTTAGAGGTACCAGTTGTAACGGCGATATCTATGTTGCTCTTGACTACGAAATGTTCCGTCTATCTAGTCAATACTGATTTGCATTTATTGATAAGTTCAGCGAAATCATTTATTTTCTTTGGGGGGGTGGTGGTCAATTTTCGGGGTTTTCTGAGTATGGAGAGAACCATGAATTTATGTCCACAACTAAATGTAATTTTTCACATTTATTACTTCTGAACAATTCTTCAAGGACGAAATCAAATCCCCATGAACCAATGTATTTTCCCCAAACCACGAAAAATTGACCCCTGGAAAATATGTGTATTTACAATAGGTTTATTTAGTTTCTTTTTATTTCTTGAACAGTGAGCGTTTCTTTTTTTCACACTTTGCATTGTGTAACATACTATGTTCGAAGGCATTCAAAAGAGAGCAACTCATTTTTGTGCCATCTTTTAATTAATTTGTGATACATGTAATTATACAAATAATTTAATTTTTCTTGCAGGCCCTCGATTGTTCCGAATCTCAAAGATGCCACAGAAGAATATGCAGTATGTGATTTATTTTTTATAAATGATAGTTTTACTGCAGTAATGTTATATTTCTGCATTGAGATTTCTCTTTTGAACGTCAAATATGTACAAAGCCATCTGCCAAATCAAATTACCTAAGTACCAATGTATTTTCCTCAAACCACGAAGATTTGACCCATCGAAAAACGTGATTTTACAATAGGTTTGGTTTCTTTTTTCTTTTTTGATCGGTCAAAGTTCCTTTTTTCACACTTTGCGTTGTGTAACATACTATGTTCGAAGGCATTGAAAAGAGAGCAACTCATTTTTGTGCCATCTTTTAATTAATTTGTGATACATGTAATTATACAAATAATTTAATTTTTCTTGCAGGCCCTCGATTGTTCCGAGTCTCAAAGATGCCACAGAAGAATATGCAGTATGTGATTTATTAATAAATGATAGGTTTACTGAAGTAATGCTATATTTCTGCAATTGAGATTTCTCACCATTTTGAATTTCGTCAAATATGCACAAAGCCATATATATTCTTTTATGCCACGCCCTTTATTTGTCCCTTTTTCGGATAATAACATCCACATGTAAGTGTAAATTATTCTTCGTATATCTTTGTAGTAGCATATGGTTAATAATTTCTATGTAGGCTTTTGCCGGTAGATAGAAGACGAAAAATCTTTTAGTATCAAAATTGTAACTCCGAAATGTTTCTATGGTTCAAAGAAACATCTTATAAAGAGTTACCTGTAATTTAATTGGAGTGTTTTTTTTTTAAAATGTCCTTGATTCCTAAATTTACTTTTGAAATTGAAATAAGCATCCAAATTATCCAGGTATATACTCTAGCATGCTGCATTCATAGCTGCATATTTTTTTAACTGGACCAACTCAGTTTTTTTTTTATTTTCATTTACTATTTATTATTCCTTTACTTTTTTTCATTCAGGGGAACGATGCGGATCTACGGTGAGTATGTGTGTTTTTGACGAGAAAGAGAGATAGAGAGATAGAGAGAAAGAGAGATAGAGAGTGAGAGAGATGCTTATTATTTCTTAACACTGACTTTTATAAAATTTATTTTTATGTGCAGGAAACTATATTCGAGTTAAAATGAAATTCCTATTGTATTAAAAATATTGCAAGGCTAAGACTTAAAAGAGACCTGAAGAGTCAATGAACATTTTTTAAGTTGATATTTTTTGATTTCCTGAAGGAATGTTTGAAAGATAAGAGAATGAAATAATTTTAAGCTAAATTCTATTGACAGGTTATGTGTCAAACTGGATTTTTCTGTGAAGTGCGGTATGGAATTTGTTTACCTTTACAAGGTAAGTTTTAAATATTTTTGAATTGATTTCTAAGTACAAGTACATAAGTTTTTTATGTATATAAATCCGTTTAACTTATGCTTCAATTTGAAATTGACTTCAATGTGGTGTAGATACAATTAGAGATACTAGGAGAAATATATTCATGAAACATTTGTTTGAGTTTATTTGAATAATTTGAACTTGCCGATAAGATCTATTGAAGCAGAATTAAAAGTTTTCAGTTAACATACTTTAGGCGTAGATAAAAGAAAGAATTTCATTTAAAACTTATTTTGCCAAAATTTTAACTTTCTTACAGACACTTACCATTTTCCTTAATTTATTCTATGTGAATTTTTAAAAAATATTTTCGTCGTTAGAATTGAACTGTCACAAAATAAGACACTCATTTCTGCATCGGTAAGACTTCAGAAAAAGACATAGTTTTCTGCGTCTCAGATTTCGTGTCTACAATTTTTTCGCAATATTCCCTGAAGAAATCATCGACTTACATCATAATCCTTTTCAAGTTAAAAGAAAATAACAGTAGAGTTGTATAAAAAAATATATTTCTTGCCAACATTTTTTTTGATAACCAGAATATATTTGTGTCGATAATATTGACAACGATAAACAAAACCTTTTTAAAAGTCTGAAACACGTAAGAAAATGTTATCATAAAAAACAAAACAAAATATGCATAGTTTTGAAATATTTGAAGTATCATTTGTAAGGAAATGAAGTACATGTATTTTAATTTGAATTAACCTTAACTTTTATTGAAGATGGGCCAACCATTACTATTCCAACCTCTTCCCAGACTGCAGTTGTAACCTCTGAATGTCAAAATGTAAGCAAGTTAATGCTGATTGATTATTTTAAGCTGATAGATTATTTTAAGCTTAAGTCATAACCTATTTAAGTTTGTTTCAGTTCACCTGAGCCGAAGGCTCAAGTGAGCTTTTCTGATCAAAATTTGTCCGTTTTCTGTCGTCGTTATTGTAAAATTTTTACGTTTTCCTCTCCTTCTCATGAACCACTGGACCAATTTCCACCACACTTGCTACAATGTTATCCATTCGTAAAAGGGATTCAAATTTGTTCAAATGAAGGGTCATGTCCTCTTCTAAGGGGAGATATTTATGAATTAGTGAAAAAATAAACGGCATATTTTGAAAATCTCCTCAAGAACCACAGAACCAGAAAGATGAAACTCATGTTAAAGCATCCTCTTGTAGTGTATATTCAAGATTGTACGCATCATGACCCCGAGCTAGGGTGGGGTCACAATGTGGTATCAAAGTTTACCATAGGACTAACACCCATTCTCAATATAAGGGCTCAAATGATGTCGCCTCATTTTCATTTAAAAGAAATACCACTGATGTAATTTTTAAATCAACATTATAAATAGTCATATAACAATGAATAAGAATTCATATAATTATCGATCTGAAAGGGTATTTAAGGAGTTCCAAATTCAAATATAGTAGCCTATTTGAAATGTACGTTACTGTCGCCGAGGCAAATATTATTCTGAATCCCCTCTGTGTAATATATAGTTTTGATTCTCAAGTTAAAATTTTCTGATAAGTTAAACCTTGTATCATATATATTTGTTTTCATAACAATAAATACATTTTCTTTGTGATAATAAATATTTTTTATTGTGCAATGTCCCTGTCGCTTAATTCTATTTCAACCACATTACAAGCAAACACAAAGATTATACACCTGATAGTTTTGTTCTCCTTTATTTATTGATGGGCTAAATTTGAAATTTTAAAGGATTAATTACTCCTACTTAGATAATGTAACATGAAATTGAACAACTTGAGCAACTTTTATAAATATGTTTACGGAATGAAAGACATTTTCAATCGTAGAGATAAGAAAGAAATGTACGTTACCTATATTCTTCCATTAAGAATACATATTAAGTAGAAAATATGAGACGACTCTGAATAAGCAACCCCTTGTATCCTGTAAACTGGCAAAGACGTTTTGCTTAACATAATTAAAAATCATTTTTTACATGAAAAGTGATCATTTGAAATGTACGTGACTGAAATGTACGTTACCATGAAATTCAAATTAAGTGAATCTCGCACAAATTTTTATGTATTCTAATACTTTCACACACTCGAATGTGTACACAAAGGAAAGTTTCAAAGGTTGGAGGTCGGCTAAATCCCAAAATTAATGAAAAGAAACGTCTCTGCTGAGGAAAAAAATATATTAAGGTCAATTATTATGTAATATAATTTTGATACCTGGTATATATTTCTGAATACGAAACCTGTATGATGCATTTCTTATGATATGCAGGTTCAAATAGTATCAATATAAATGCGCGTCTAACGTATGCTTGTGGAGGAGAATTGATTTTTATATTTGAAATGTACGTTACGTATGGTAACGTACATTTTATGTATTTCTAACTGACATTTTTTTAATTTAGTCAATGAATTGCGTTTACACGAGCGAAACAAAATTATCGTTACAATCCATTTGACAACTGGCCACATCTAAATGCACCCCAATCCTCGTAAATGTTTTAAACTGTTACCACATGCTGGAAAATTTATTTCTAAGTGTCTTAAATTCATCTTTGGCAACCTTTTTGCAATTTGTTTACTTTTCATGTGCGACTTTTCGTCAATATTAATTGAATTGTTTTTGATAATTTAAAACAAGGTAAGCATAGGCTTATAATTGGTAAAAAAAAAAATAAAACAAAACAAAAAAGAAAAGAAAAAGAAACAAAACAAATAAACCCAGAACACAAGACGGTCACGTACATTTCAAATATTGAATACTCAGTTTTGTTTGAATCATTGCATTTTGGGTTATATTTTTCCAGATCTGCTAAAAAGCACGTATGTTTGTGTTTAGAAAAACGATGTTGCAACATACTAAATGAAATTGTTAACAAGACTGTCGATGGATATATTCGGAATAGATTTATGTTAAGTTTCAAGGGCCAAACACGAACATTTGTTAGATCATAGCAAAATACATCTGACTCTTATATTTTTTTGTCTGTAACCTTGCACACAGTTAGAAGTAACTAGGCTACGACCGGTGTCAATTTCAGCGAAACAGCACAAAAGAATGGTTTTGAACTGAGGTGGAGGGGACTCCCCAATAATATGTGAAATGAACGTTACCGAAGTGACATGACATTCATGTAGTTGATGACAATAACCTCGTTTGTTACATTATGATTTCTTATATTACTGCCTTAGAACGCTTCATTGATATGATTTTTATGTCAATAATTGCTTTTTTTTCAATATTTTCTTATTACTAATTTACATATTATTACAAGCTTGAAATGTACGTTACCTACTCATATTCTGAGGCAATCGTGTCTTTATAGTGGTGATTGTGACATATAACACAATGTGATTACATAGAGAATCTTTTTTGGAATAAACTGAAACAAAACGATGAATTTTTAGATGAATTTTAGATGAATTTTAAGCTTTTTATTAAACAGAAATATATCTTGAAATGTACGTTACATTAACATAGTTTTCTAAATCGGCATGGATATATGTTAAAAAAGATAGTAACTTCAAAATAGAATTTAATACATGTACATGTTAGGTTCCAGTATCTATTAAAAATGACAAGATTCCAAACTGATCGCTCTTAACAAAACAGAGAGAAGAATTTAAAGCATATATTTAAAAAATGTTTTCACACATCTGGATCAAAAAGTAACCTTTTGTTTTTTGAAAGGAAAAATCAAACGCACGTTCGTATGCCGAGAAAATATGTTGCTGACAGAGTTTGTAGGATGTGCTAGTGTTAAGATGAGATATTACAATTGTGATTTTAATGACTACATTTTTTTGAAATATTTTTTTGGACATTGAAGAAAGAGTAACGTACATTTCAAGCTACATTTCTGAATAAAATTACCCTCGACTTTATCGTCTTGTCATTATTTCATGTATTATAATTTGATGAAAAAAATCTGGAAACAAAATCTTCAGATACTTTCTTTCAAAGGTAATTGATAGAAAAATTGTTATCTTGAACTTCATTTTTTAAAAAATCAGAGAGGCATTTGTGCCCTTATATTGAGAATGGGTGTAAACATGCTAAATAGGAATTTTCTTTATCAAAAAATCGTTTTGTTTATTTTATAAATTCATTTTCCTTTATTATTACGTTAATTTTCACATCGTCATCTTTCTTTTTTGTTACATATTTGTATCCCATAAATACTTTCTTACACCTCCCAACGTACGTCTCATCTGATTCTTAAGAGTATGCTCCAAGTAAAATCAAAAGATATAAGGTACTCACAGTGGCAGATGCTACAGGAAATTCAACAGCCTAATTTTAATTCAGTATTTCGTAAATACTTCACATGTGGAACTGTAGCTCTCTGCTTGAGAAAGATAATGCAGAGGGTTAAATATCCAAGGATTGTAGAAACCTTGGATTTACGCCTGAATATTATTTCTTGTATTTATGCTTTTCCCCGCTTCCTCGAAACGGTGTCCATATTTTCTTCTTATTTTGACACGCATAAACATTTTCTTCATAGATTTTTTACGCACTATCTACGTCATTGGTTTTTGTATAGATTTTTTTTCCCCCAAAAATGACATTCCAAAAGCATGAAGCCAAAAAATACAAGAAGAATACTTGATGTGAATGACAAAAAAAAAGCCGGCGGAATTGGAAGGTTTTTAAATCACTTGCGAAATAAAAAAATTCGTAAAGATATACACATTTTACTTAGCTGACACTACCTATCATAAATTTGGCGTTGAGAGGTTCACCAAACAAAATTTTTGGTTTACATCGGGGCTCGTCATTGGAATGGGAATGATTTGGTTATACGAATGTACGTAATTACTAGCTCAGCGTACAATAAAACACCAAGTTTCTTATCATAGAATTATTTAGCTATTAAAAACTCTTATCGGTCGTGCTTTGACTGACTTAATTGGTAACCAATTGTACCGCCGATATATCTATGCTGAACTTGACTACGGAATATTCCGTCTCTCTGGTCAATACTGATTTGTAATTGTTTATAAATACTGCGAAATCATTTATTTTCGTGGGGTGTCAATTTTCGGGGTTTTCTAAGTATGGATTGACCCATGAATTTATGTCCACAACGAAATGCAATTTTTAACATACATGTATATTTCTATTGAACAATCCTTTAAGCACGAAATCAAATCCCTATGTAGTAATGTATTTTCCTCAAACCACGAAAATTTGACCCATCGAAAAAATTGATTTTACAATAGGTTTGGTTTCTTTTTTCTTTTTTGATCGGTCAAAGTTCCTTTTTTTACACTTTGCATAGTGTAACATACTATGTTCGAAGTCATTCAAAAGAGAGCAACTCATTTTTGTGCCATCTTTTAATTAATTTGTGATACATGTAATTATACAAATAATTTAATTTTTCTTGCAGGCCCTCGATTGTTCCGAGTCTCAAAGATGCCACAGAAGAATATGCAGTATGTGATTTATTAATAAATGATAAGTTTACTGCAGTAATGCTGTATTTGTGCAATTGAGATTTCTCTTTTGAACATAAAATATGCACAAAGCCATCTGCCACGCCCCTTTATCTCCCTTTTTTGTAATAACATCCACATGTAAGTGTAAATTATTCTTGGTATACCTTTGTGGTAGCATATGATTAATAATTTCTATGTAGGCTTTTGCCGGTAGATGAAGACGACCGGGGCTTCTTATAAAGAGTTATCTGAAATTAATTGGAGTGTTTTTTTTTTAAATGCCCTTGATTCCTAAATTTACTTTTGAAATTGAAATAAGCTTCCAAATTATCCAGGTAAATACTCTCGTCTTGTGCATTCATAGCTGCATTTTCTTTTTAACTGGACCAACTCAGTTTATTTTATTTTCATTAACTATTTACTATTCCTTCACTTTTTTCATTCAGGGGAACGATGCGGATCTACGGTGAGTAAGTGTGTTTTTGACGAGAGAGAGAGAGAGAGAGAGAGAGAGAGAGAGAGAGAGAGAGAGAGAGAGAGAGAGAGAGAGAGAAATGCTTATTATTCTTTTATAAAATTTAGATTTATCTACTGGAAATTATATCGAGTTAAAATGAAATTCCTATTGTATTAAAAATATTGCAAGGCTAAGACTTAAAAGGGACCTGAAGAGTCACTGAACATTTTTTATATTGATATTTTTTTGATTTCCTGAAGCAATGTTTGAAAGAAAAGAAAATGAAATAATTTTAAGCTAAATTCTATTGACAGGTTATGTGTCAAACTGGATTTTTCTGTGAAGTGCGGTATGGAATTTGTTTACCTTTGCAAGGTAAGTTTTAAATATTTTTGAATTGATTTCTAAGTACAAGTACATAAGTTTTTTTATGTATATAAATCCGTTTTACTTATCGAACAAGTAGACGTAGAGTCGAAGTTTCTATAGTTAAGGAAATGCTAAAAGTAATATATTCAAATACATTAAAAATATAAAAACTAAAGAGCAACTATACATGTGAATGTAGCATGCTTCGATTTGAAATTGACTTCCGTGTGGTGTAGATACAATTAAACATACTAGGAGAAATACATTCATGAAACATTTGTTTGAGTTTGTTTGAATAATTTGAACTTGCCGAGAAAATCTATTGAAGCAGAATTAAAAGTTTTTAGTTAACATATTTTAGGCGTAGATAAAAGAAAGAATTTCATTTAAAACTTATTTTGCCAAAATTTTAACTTTCTTACAGACACTTACCATTTTCCTTAATTTATTCTATGTGAATTTTTAAAAAATATTTTCGTCGTTAGAATTGAACTGTCACAAAATAAGACTCTGATTTCTGCATCGGTAAGACTTCAGAAAAAAACATAGTTTTCTGCGTCTCAGAGTTCGTGTCTACAATTTTCTCTTAATATTCCCTGAAGAAATCATGGACTTACATCATAATCCTTTTCAAGTTAAAAGAAAAGAACAGTAGAGTTGTATAAAAATATATTTCTTGCCCACATTTTTTTTTGATAACCAGAATATATTTGTGTCGATAATATTGATAACGATAAACAAAACCTTTTAAAAAGTCTGAAACACGTAAGAAAATGTTATCATAAAAAACAAAACAAAATATGCATAGTTTTGAAATATTTAGAGTATCATTTGTAAGGAAATGAAGTACTTGTATTTTAATTTGAATTAACCTTAACTTTTATTGAAGATGGGCCAACCATTACTATTCCAACCTCCTCCAAGACTGCAGTTGTAACCTCTGAATGTCAAAATGTAAGCAAGTTAATGCTGATTGATTATTTTAAGCTTAAGTTATAATTTATGTAACTTTGTTTCAGCTCACCTGAGCTGAAGGCTGAAGTGAGCTGTTTTGATCGAAATTTGTCCGTTTTCTGTCGTCGTTATTGTAAACTTTTCACGTTTTCAACTCTTTCTCATGAACAACTGGTCCAATTTCCACCACACTTGCTACAAAATTATCCTTGGGTTAACGGGATTCAAATTTGTTCAAATGAAGGGCCACGCCCTTTTCTAAGGGGAGATATTTATGAATGAGTGAAAAATAAATGGCATATTTTGAAAATCTTCTCAAGAACCACGGAACCAGAAAGATGAAACTCATGTGGAAGCATGCTCTTGTAGTGTATTTCAAAATTGTTCGCATCATGACCCCGGGGTAGGGTAGGGCCACAATGTGGTATCAAAGTTTACCATAGGACTAAACATGCTAAATAGGAATTTTCTTTATCAAAAAATCGTTTTGTTTGTTTAATAACTTCATTTTCCTTTATTATTACGTTAACTTTTACATCGTCATCTTTCTTTTTTGTTACATATTTGCATCCCATAAATACTTTCTTACACCTCCCAACGTCTTATTCGATTCTCAAGAGCATGCTCCAAGTAAAATCAAACAGATATAAGGTACTCACAGAGGCCGATGTTACAGGAAATTCAACAGCCTAATTTTAATTCAGTATTTCGTAAATACTTCACATGTAGAACTGTAGCTGTTTGCTTGAGAAAGATAATGCAGAGGGTTAAATATCCAAGGATTGTAGAAACCTTGGATTTACGCCTGAATATTATTTCTTGTATTTATGCTTTTCCCCGCTTCCTCGAAACGGTGTCCATATTTTCTTCTTATTTTGACACGCATAAACATTTTCTTCATAGATTTTTTACGCACTATCTACGTCATTGGTTTTTGTATAGATTTTTTTCCCCCAAAAAATGACATTCCAAAAGCATGAAGCCAAAAATACAAGAAGAATACTTGATGTGAATGACAAAAAAAAAGCCGGCGGAATTGGAAGGTTTTTAAATCACTTGCGAAATAAAAACTTTTCGTTAAAATATGCACATTTTACTTAGCTGACACTACCTATCATAGATTTGGCGTTGAGGGGTTGACCAAACAAAATTTTTGGTTTACATCGGGGCTCGTCATTGGAATGGGAATGGTTTCGGTATACGAATGTACGTAATTACTAGCTCAGCGTACAATAAAACACCAAGTTTCTTATCATAGAATTATTTAGCTATTAAAAACTCTTATCGGTCGTGCTTTGACTGACTTAATCGGTACCAATTATACCGCCGATATATCTTTGCTGAACCTGACTACGGAATATTCCGTCTCTCTGGTCAATACTGATTTGTAATTGTTTATCAATACTGCGAAATCATTTATTTTCGTGGGGTGTCAATTTTCGGGGTTTTCTAAGTATGGATTGACCCATGAATTTATGTCCACAACGAAATGCATTTTTTCACATACATGTATATTTCTATTGAACAATCCTTTAAGCACGAAATCAAATCCCTATGTAGTAATGTATTTTCCTCAAACCACGAAGATTTGACCCATCGAAAAACGTGATTTTACAATAGGTTTGGTTTCTTTTTTTCTTTTTTGATCGGTCAAAGTTCCTTTTTTCACACTTTGCATTGTGTAACATACTATGTTCGAAGGCATTGAAAAGAGAGCAACTCATTTTTGTGCCATCTTTTAATTAATTTGTGATACATGTAATTATACAAATAATTTAATTTTTCTTGCAGGCCCTCGATTGTTCCGAGTCTCAAAGATGCCACAGAAGAATATGCAGTATGTGATTTATTAATAAATGATAGGTTTACTGAAGTAATGCTATATTTCTGCAATTGAGATTTCTCTTTTGAACGTCAAATATGCACAAAGCCATCTGCCACGCCCCTTTATCTCCCTTTTTCGTAATAACATCCACATGTAAGTGTAAATTATTCTTCGTATATCTTTGTAGTAGCATATGGTTAATAATTTCTATGTAGGCTTTTGCCGGTAGATGAAGACGATCGGGGCTTCTTATAAAGAGTTACCTGTAATTTAATTGGAGTGTTTTTTTTAAAAAATGTCCTTGATTCCTAAATTTACTTTTGAAATTGAAATAAGCTTCCAAATTATCCATGTAAATACTCTCGTCTGGTGCATTCATAGCTGCATTTTCTATTTAACTGGACCAACTCAATTTTTTTTATTTTCATTTACTATTTACTATTCCTTTACTTTTTTCATTCAGGGGAACGATGCGGATCTACGGTGAGTATGTGTGTTTTTGACGAGAAAGAGAGATAGAGAGATAGAGAGAAAGAGAGATAGAGAGTGAGAAAGATGCTTATTATTTCTTAACGCTGACTTTTATAAAATTTATTTTTATGTGCAGGAAACTATATCGAGTTAAAATGAAATTCCTATTGTATTAAAAATATTGCAAGGCTAAGACTTAAAAGAGACCTGAAGAGTCAATGAACATTTTTTAAGTTGATATTTTTTGATTTCCTGAAGGAATGTTTGAAAGATAAGAGAATGAAATAATTTTAAGCTAAATTCTATTGACAGGTTATGTGTCAAACTGGATTTTTCTGTGAAGTGCGGTATGGAATTTGTTTACCTTTACAAGGTAAGTTTTAAATATTTTTGAATTGATTTCTAAGTACAAGTACATAAGTTTTTTATGTATATAAATCCGTTTAACTTATGCTTCAATTTGAAATTGACTTCAATGTGGTGTAGATACAATTAGAGATACTAGGAGAAATATATTCATGAAACATTTGTTTGAGTTTATTTGAATAATTTGAACTTGCCGATAAGATCTATTGAAGCAGAATTAAAAGTTTTCAGTTAACATACTTTAGGCGTAGATAAAAGAAAGAATTTCATTTAAAACTTATTTTGCCAAAATTTTAACTTTCTTACAGACACTTACCATTTTCCTTAATTTATTCTATGTGAATTTTTAAAAAATATTTTCGTCGTTAGAATTGAACTGTCACAAAATAAGACACTCATTTCTGCATCGGTAAGACTTCAGAAAAAGACATAGTTTTCTGCGTCTCAGATTTCGTGTCTACAATTTTTTCGCAATATTCCCTGAAGAAATCATCGACTTACATCATAATCCTTTTCAAGTTAAAAGAAAATAACAGTAGAGTTGTATAAAAAATATATTTCTTGCCAACATTTTTTTTGATAACCAGAATATATTTGTGTCGATAATATTGACAACGATAAACAAAACCTTTTTAAAAGTCTGAAACACGTAAGAAAATGTTATCATAAAAAACAAAACAAAATACGCATAGTTTTGAAATATTTGAAGTATCATTTGTAAGGAAATGAAGTACATGTATTTTAATTTGAATTAACCTTAACTTTTATTGAAGATGGGCCAACCATTACTATTCCAACCTCTTCCCAGACTGCAGTTGTAACCTCTGAATGTCAAAATGTAAGCAAGTTAATGCTGATTGATTATTTTAAGCTGATAGATTATTTTAAGCTTAAGTCATAACCTATTTAAGTTTGTTTCAGTTCACCTGAGCCGAAGGCTCAAGTGAGCTGTTTTGATCGAAATTTGTCCGTTTTCTGTCGTCGTTATTGTAAAATTTTTACGTTTTCCTCTCCTTCTCATGAACCACTGGACCAATTTCCACCACACTTGCTACAATGTTATCCTTTCGTAAAAGGGATTCAAATTTGTTCAAATGAAGGGTCATGTCCTCTTCTAAGGGGAGATATTTATGAATTAGTGAAAAAATAAACGGCATATTTTGAAAATCTCCTCAAGAACCACAGAACCAGAAAGATGAAACTCATGTTAAAGCATCCTCTTGTAGTGTATATTCAAGATTGTACGCATCATGACCCCGAGCTAGGGTGGGGTCACAATGTGGTATCAAAGTTTACCATAGGACTAAACATGCTAAATAGGAATTTTCTTTATCAAAAAATCGTTTTGTTTATTTTATAAATTCATTTTCCTTTATTATTACGTTAATTTTCACATCGTCATCTTTCTTTTTTGTTACATATTTGTATCCCATAAATACTTTCTTACACCTCCCAACGTCTCATCTGATTCTTAAGAGTATGCTTCAAGTAAAATCAAAAGATATAAGGTACTCACAGTGGCAGATGCTACAGGAAATTCAACAGCCTAATTTTAATTCAGTATTTCGTAAATACTTCACATGTGGAACTGTAGCTCTCTGCTTGAGAAAGATAATGCAGAGGGTTAAATATCCAAGAATTGTAGAAACCTTGGATTTACGCCTGAATATTATTTCTTGTATTTATGCTTTTCCCCGCTTCCTCGAAACGGTGTCCATATTTTCTTCTTATTTTGACACGCATAAACATTTTCTTCATAGATTTTTTACGCACTATCTACGTCATTGGTTTTTGTATAGATTTTTTTTCCCCCAAAAATGACATTCCAAAAGCATGAAGCCAAAAAATACAAGAAGAATACTTGATGTGAATGACAAAAAAAAAGCCGGCGGAATTGGAAGGTTTTTAAATCACTTGCGAAATAAAAAAATTCGTAAAGATATACACATTTTACTTAGCTGACACTACCTATCATACATTTAGCGTTGAGAGGTTGACCAAACAAAATTTTTGGTTTACATCGGGGCTCGTCATTGGAATGGGAATGATTTGGTTATACGAATGTACGTAATTACTAGCTCAGCGTACAATAAAACACCAAGTTTCTTATCATAGAATTATTTACCTATTAAAAACTCTTATCGGTCGTGCTTTGACGTACTGACTTAATTGGTAACCAATTGTACCGCCGATATATCTATGCTGAACTTGACTACGGAATATTCCGTCTCTCTGGTCAATACTGATTTGTAATTGTTTATAAATACTGCGAAATCATTTATTTTCGTGGGGTGTCAATTTTCGGGGTTTTCTAAGTATGGATTGACCCATGAATTTATGTCCACAACGAAATGCAATTTTTAACATACATGTATATTTCTATTGAACAATCCTTTAAGCACGAAATCAAATCCCTATGTAGTAATGTATTTTCCTCAAACCACGAAAATTTGACCCATCGAAAAAAATTGATTTTACAATAGGTTTGGTTTCTTTTTTCTTTTTTGATCGGTCAAAGTTCCTTTTTTACACTTTGCATAGTGTAACATACATGTTCGAAGTCATTCAAAAGAGAGCAACTCATTTTTGTGCCATCTTTTAATTAATTTGTGATACATGTAATTATACAAATAATTTAATTTTTCTTGCAGGCCCTCGATTGTTCCGAGTCTCAAAGATGCCACAGAAGAATATGCAGTATGTGATTTATTAATAAATGATAAGTTTACTGCAGTAATGCTATATTTGTGCAATTGAGATTTCTCTTTTGAACATAAAATATGCACAAAGCCATCTGCCACGCCCCTTTATCTCCCTTTTTTGTAATAACATCCACATGTAAGTGTAAATTATTCTTGGTATACCTTTGTGGTAGCATATGATTAATAATTTCTATGTAGGCTTTTGCCGGTAGATGAGTAGATGAAGACGATCGGGGCTTCTTATAAAGAGTTATCTGAAATTAATTGGAGTGTTTTTTTTTAAATGCCCTTGATTCCTAAATTTACTTTTGAAATTGAAATAAGCTTTCAAATTATCCAGGTAAATACTCTCGTCTTGTGCATTCATAGCTGCATTTTCTTTTTAACTGGACCAACTCAGTTTATTTTATTTTCATTAACTATTTACTATTCCTTCACTTTTTTCCATTCAGGGGAACGATGCGGATCTACGGTGAGTATGTGTGTTTTTGACGAGAGAGAGAGAGAGAGAGAGAGAGAGAGAGAGAGAGAGAGAGAGAGAGAGAGAGAGAGAGAGAGAGAGAGAGAAATGCTTATTATTCTTTTATAACATTTAGATTTATCTACTGGAAATTATATCGAGTTAAAATGAAATTCCTATTGTATTAAAAATATTGCAAGGCTAAGACTTAAAAGGGACCTGAAGAGTCACTGAACATTTTTTATATTGATATTTTTTTGATTTCCTGAAGCAATGTTTGAAAGAAAAGAAAATGAAATAATTTTAAGCTAAATTCTATTGACAGGTTATGTGTCAAACTGGATTTTTCTGTGAAGTGCGGTATGGAATTTGTTTACCTTTGCAAGGTAAGTTTTAAATATTTTTGAATTGATTTCTAAGTACAAGTACATAAGTTTTTTTATGTATATAAATCCGTTTTACTTATCGAACAAGTAGACGTAGAGTCGAAGTTTCTATAGTTAAGGAAATGCTAAAATTGATTTATTCAAATACATTAAAAATATAAAAACTCAAGTGCAACTATATATGTGAATGTAGCATGCTTCGATTTGAAATTGACTTCAGTGTGGTGTAGATACAATTAAACACACTAGGAGAAATACATTCATGAAACATTTGTTTGAGCTTATTTGAATAATTTGAACTTGCCGATATGATCTATTGAAGCAGAATTAAAAGTTTTTAGTTAACATATTTTAGGCGTAAATAAAAGAAAGAATTTAATTTAAAACTTAATTTGCCAAACTTTTAACTTTCTAACAGACACTTACCATTTTCCTTAATTTATTCTATGTGAATTTTTAAAAAATATTTTCGTCGTTAGAATTGAACTGTCACAAAATAAGACATTGATTTCTGCATCGGTAAGACTTCAGAAAAAAACATAGTTTTCTGCGTCTCAGAGTTCGTGCCTACAATTTTCTCTTAATATTCCCTGAAGAAATCATCGACTTACATCATAATCCTTTTCAAGTTAAAAGAAAAGAACAGTAGAGTTGTATAAAAATATATTTCTTGCCCACATTTTTTTCTGATAACCAGAATATATTTGTGTCGATAATATTGATAACGATAAACAAAACCTTTTAAAAAGTCTGAAACACGTAAGAAAATGTTATCATAAAAACAAAAAACAAAATATGCATAGTTTTGAAATATTTAGAGTATCACTTGTAAGGAAATGAAGTACTTGTATTTTAATTTGAATTAACCTTAACTTTTATTGAAGATGGGCCAACCATTACTATTCCAACCTCTTCCCAGACTGCAGTTGTAACCTCTGAATGTCAAAATGTAAGCAAGTTAATGCTGATTGATTATTTTAAGCTTAAGTCATAACTTATGTAACTTTGTTTCAGCTCACCTGAGCTGAAGGCTGAAGTGAGCTGTTTTGATCGAAATTTGTCCGTTTTCTGTCGTCGTTATTGTAAACTTTTCACGTTTTCCTCTCCTTCTCATGAACCACTGGACCAATTTCCACCACACTTGCTACAATGTTATCCTTTCGTAAAAGGGATTCAAATTTGTACAAATGAAGGGCCATGCCCTCTTCTAAGAGGAGATATTAATGAATTACTGAAAAAATAAATGGCATATTTTGAAAATCTCCTCAAGAACCACAGAACCAGAAAGATGAAACTCATGTTGAAGCTTCCTCTTGTAGTGTATATTCAAGATTGTTCGCATCATGACCCCGAGGTAGGGTGGGACCAAAATGGGGTATCAAAGTTTAACATAGGACTAAATAGGAGTTTTCTTTATCAAAAATTTGTTTTGTTTATTTAATAACTTCATTTTCCTTTATTATAACGTTAACTTTAACATCGTCACCTTTCTTTTTTGTTACATATTTGTATCCCATAAATACTTTCTTACACCTCCCAACGTCTTATCTGATTCCCAAGAGCATGCTCCAAGTAAAATCAAACAGATATAAGGTACTCGCAGAGGCCGATGTTACAGGAAATTCAGCAGCCTAATTTTAAGACAGTATTTCGTAAATACTTAACTGCAGAACTGTAGCTCTCTGCTTGAGAAAGATAAAGCAGAGGGTTAAATATCCAAGGATTGTAGAAACCTTCGATTTACACCTCCCACTTTTGGTCGCACACGTTGTATATTATTTCTTGTATTTTATGCTTTTCCCCGCTTCCACGAAATGGTATCCAAATAAATCACTATATACTTTCTTCTTATTTTGACATGCGTAAACATTTTCTTCAAGGACTTTTTTCTCACTATCTACAGCATTGGTTTTTGAATAGATTTTTTTTTTTTTAAAAATTGACATTCCAAAAGTATGAAGCCAAAAAATACAAGAAGAATACTTGATGTGAATGAGAAAAGAAAAGCCGGCGTATTTGGAAGGTTTTTAAATCACTTTCGAAATAAAAACTTTTTGTAAAAATATACATATTTTACTTAGCTGACACAACCTATCATTAATTTGGCGTTGAGAGGCTGACCAAACAATATTTTTGGTTGATATCGGGGCTCGTCATTGGAATTGGAATGTTTTGGGTATACGAAAGTACGTATTTACAAGCTCAGCGTACAATAAAACACCAAGTTTCTTATCATAGAATTTTTTAGCCATTAAAAACTCTGATCGGTCGTACTTTGACTGACTTTTTCGGTACCAAATGTAACGCCGATGTATCTATGCTGAACTTGACTACGGAATGTTCCGTATGTCTGGTCAATACTGATTTGTAATTGTTTATAAATACTGCAAACTTATTTATTTTCGTGGGGGTGTCAATTTTCGGGGTTTTTTAAGTATGAATTGACCCATGAATTTATGTCCACAACGAAATTCAATTTTTCACATACATGTATATTTCTATTGAACAAATTTTTAACCACGAAATCAAATCCCTTGGAAACAATGTATTTTCCTCAAACCACGAAAATTTGACCCATCGAAAATACGTGATTTTACAGTAGGTTTGTTTGGTTTCTTTTTTGATCACTCAAAGTTCCTTTTTTCACACTTTAACCTACTGTGTAACATACCGTAACAAATTATGTTCGAAAGCATTTAAAAGAGAGCAACTCATTTTTGTGCCATCTTTTAATTAATTTGTGATACATGTAATTATACAAATAATTTAATTTTTCTTGCAGGCCCTCGATTG
Source organism: Saccostrea cuccullata (assembly GCF_032062105.1). Taxonomy (NCBI): domain Eukaryota; kingdom Metazoa; phylum Mollusca; class Bivalvia; order Ostreida; family Ostreidae; genus Saccostrea; species Saccostrea cuccullata. The sequence goes on along the minus strand of NW_026925444.1, from coordinate 6,355 downwards.
TTCCGAGTCTCAAAGATGTCACAGAAGAATATGCAGTATGTGATTTATTTATAAATGATAGGTTTACTGCAGTAATTCTATATTTCTGCAATTGAGATTTCTCTTTTGAACATCAAATATGCACAAAGCCATCTGCCACGCCACTTTATCTCCCTTTTTTCGTAATAACATCCACATGTAAGTGTAAATTATTCTTGGTATACTAATGTAGTAAAATATAATTAATAATTTCTATATAGGCTTTTGTAGGTAGATGAAGACAATCGGGGCTAAAATCTTCAGTTTTACATGCATTTAAATCTATTTATTTTAAAATTTTGGTTTTCTAAAACCAAATTGTTGAAAGAAGATAATTTAAAATCTTTTACGAATTTCCAAATGATTTTAAGTTTTCTTTCATGAAATTTAGAAACTAAAGAAAAATATTTCAGTATTAAAATTGTAACTCCATAACTGTTTTTATGGTTCAAAAGAACATCTAGTATGTAGATTCTCCGTGCTTAGAAATTTAGTTTATAGTAAAATTAATTATACAGCAATGTTTTCTTATAAAGAGTTATCTGTAATTAATTGAAGTGGGTTTTTTTTTTTAATAATTTGCCCTTGATTCCTAAATTATTTACTTTTGAAATTGAAATAAGCTTCCAAATTATCAATGTTTATACTCTAATCTAGTGTATTCATAGCTGCATTTTTTTTAATTGGACCATCTCAATTATTTTTATTTTCATTCCCTATTTACTATTCCTTTACTTTTTTCATTCAGGAGAACGATGCGGATCTACGGTGAGTATGTGTAATTTTGATGTGTGAGAGAGAGAGAGAGAGAGAGAGAGAGAGAGAGAGAGAGAGAGAGAGAGAGAGAGAGAGAGAGGGGTGCTTATTATTTCTTAGCGCTGACTTGTATCAAATTTACTTTTATCAACAGGAAACTCTATCGAGTTAAATGAAATTCCCATTGAATTAAAAATATGCCAAGGCTACTTAAGACTAAAAAAGAGACCTGAAGAGTCACTGAACATTTTTTAAGTTGATATTTTTTCATTTCCTGAAGGAATGTTTGAAAGATAAGAGAATGAAATAATTTTAAGCTAATTTTTTTTGGACAGGTTATGTGTCAAACTGGGTTTTTCTGTGAAGTGCGGTATGGAATTTGTTTACCTTTACAAGGTAAGTTTTAAATATTTTTGAATTGATTTCTAAGTACAAGTACATTTATTTTATATATATATATATATATATATATATATATATATATATATATATATATATATATATATATATATATATATATATATATATATATATATATATATCCGTTTTGCTTTTATTACATATCGAACAAATAGACGTAGAGTCGAAGTTTCTGTGTATGTATAGGAAAATCTAAAATTAATATATACCGGTATTCAAGTATATTTTAGAAAAATAGAAAAAACTGAAGTGCAACTATACATGTGAATGTAGCATGCTTCGATTTGAAATTGACTTCAGTGCGATGTAGATGCAATTAAACATACTAAGAAAAAATACATTCATGAAACATTTGTCTGAGTTTATTTGAATAATTTGAACTTGATCTATAAGATTAATAAGATCTATTGAAGCGGAATAAAACGTTATTAGTTAAAATATTGTAGGCGTAGATAAAAGAAAGAATTTCATTTAAAACTTATTTTGCCAAAATTTTAACTTTCTTACAGACATTTACCAATTCCTTAAATTTTTAAATGTGAATTTTTAAAAAATATATTTTCGTCACAAAATAAGACACTGATTTCTGCATTTGTAAGAATACATAGTTTTCTGCGTCTCAGATTTCGTGTCTACAACTTTTTTCTTTATATTCATTTAAGAAATCATTGACTTACATCATAATTCTTTTCAAGTTAAAAGAAGAGAACAGTAGTGTTCTGTAAAAATATATTTCTTGCCCACATTTTTTTTTGATAACCAGAATATATTTGTGTCGATAATATTGACAACGATAAACAAAACGTTTTTAAAAGTCTGAAACACGTAAGAAAATGTTATCATCAACAAAAAACAAAATATGCATAGTTGGGAAATATTTGGGGTATCATTTCTAAGGAAATGAAGTACTTATATTTTGATTTGAATTAACCTTAATTTTTATTTAAGATGGGCCAACGATTCCTATTTCAACCTCCTTACAGACTCCAGTTGTAGCCCCTGAATGTCAAAATGTAAGCAAGTAAATGCTGATTGATTACCTATGCTTAAGTCATAACTTATTATATGTAATGAACTTTGTTGATGGAAATTTGTCCGATGTCTGTCATCGTCATTGTAAATTTTTCTCATGAACCACTGCGCCAATTTCCACCACACTTATTACAAAGTATCCTTGCGTAAAGGAGATTTAAATTTGTTCAAATGAAGGGCCTTGCCCTCTTCTAAGTAGAGATATTTATGAATTAGTAAAAAATGAATGGCATATTTTGAAAATTTTCTTCTCAAGAACCACAGGGCCAGAAAGATGAAACTCATGTGGAAGCATCTTCTTGTCGTGTATATTCAAGATTGTTCACATCTTGACCCCCCGGGGTAGGGTGGGGCAACAATGTGGTATCAAAGTATTATAACGGAATACATAGGTATTTTCTTTATCTAATTAATCGTTTTGTTTATTTAATAATTTCGTTTTTCTTTACTTATTTTTGGTTTGAACTATTGGGCTTATTGACGACGATTCGATATATCACGGTAAGAATGAAATAACAGACACCACATCATATGCCATATTTGTTTTTAACTGCCGATGGACAATAAGGGTCAACTACTATATTGTACGACAAAGTAAATGACGTTAACTTTTACATTGTCAACTTTCCTTTTTTTTTTTTTTTTTACATAGTTGTATCCCAAAAATACTTTCTTATAAGGTACTAATAAAGGTCGATGTTACAGGAAATTCAACAGCCTCATTTTAAGTCACCATTTCGAAAATTCTTCACTGCAGAACTGTAGCTCTCTGTTTGAGAAAAATAAAACAGAGGGTTTAATATGCAAGTATTGTAGAAACCTATATATATCTAACTTGATTACGGAATGTTCCGTCTATCTGGTTAATACTGATTTGTATTGTTTAGAAATACTGCAAAAACATATATTTTCGTGGGGGTGCGGTAAATTTTAGGGTTTTTTTCTAAGTATGGAGAGAACTATGAATTTATGTCCACAAAGAAATGCAATTTTACACATATATTACTTATGAACAATTCTTCAAACACGAAATCAAATCCTTAGGAACCAATTTTTTTTCCTCAAATCACGAAAATTTGACCCCTCGAAAATACGTGATTTTGCAGTAGGTTTCTTTTTCTTCATCTTTTTTTTGGTCAATCAAAGTTCTTTTTACACACTTTGCATTGTGTAAGATATTATATTCGAAAGTATTCAGAAGAAAGCAACTCATTTCTGTGTCATCTTTTAATTCATTTGTGATACATGTAATTATACAAGTACTTTATTCAATTCTTGTTGCAGACCCTCGATTGTTCCGGTTCTCAAAGATGCCATAGAAGAATATGCAGTGTGTGATTTATTTTGAAATGATAGTTTAACAACAATAATGATATATTTCTGCAATTGAGATTTCTCTTTTGAACGTCAAATATGCACAAATCCATCTGCCACACCCCTTATCTCCCTTTTTCTTAATAAAATCCATATATAGGTGTAAATTATTCTTGATATACCTATGCATTTACATATGATAAGTGAAATGGGTAATTGGGTGTCACTGTTTACCTCAATTATGCCAAGCATGGAAATCAGCACTTACCGGCTTCTATGTCGCAAAATGAGATTCGAACTCGCGACATATGGATCGATTTCGTACTCCATGACTCTAAAGCAGTCGTCTTTACCACTGCACTAGGCAGGTATAACAGACATAAGACCTGGTCACCAACTTAGTCGTATTACATGTTTTTAAGTTCATCTACGCAGGTATTGGATCAATCATCGAATCAAAATTGATTTTGAAATAATGAGGTATAAAATTATTTAATATAAAAATTTAAGCTATCATATTGTTAATACATTTTTCTGTACAGGATTAATAATCTCTGTATAGGCTTTTGCCGGTAGATGAAGACGATAGGGGCTTAGATTTTCAGTTTTACATGCAATTACATCTATTTATTTTGAAATTTTGGTTTTTTAAAACCAAATTGTTGAAAAAAGATTATTAAAGTCTTTTACGAATTTCCAAATGTGATTTCAAGTTAAAAACTAAAAAAAAATTCAATATCAAAATGGCTAACTCCATAACCGCTTCTATGGTTCAAAACAACATCTGTGAAGAATCTCCATGCTTAGAAAATCAGTTTATCGTAAAATTAATTATACAGCAATGATTTCTTAAACAAAATTATCAGTAATTATTTGGAGTGTTTTCTTTAATTTCCCCTTGATTCCGAAATTTACTTTCGAAATTGAAATAAGCATCCAAACTATCATTGCATATATATTTTTTTTTGACAATTCATATATTTTTATTTTTTTACCATTTTTTTAAATTTTCATTTACTTTTTTCATTCAGGGGAACGATGCGGATCTACGGTGAGTGTGTGTGTTTTGAACGAGAGAGAGAGAGAGAGAGAGAGAGAGAGAGAGAGAGAGAGAGAGAGAGAGAGAGAGAGAGAATGCTTATTATTTTTAAACTGACTTTTATAAAAACAATTCTCTACAGTTTTATCTACAGGAAACTATATCGAGTTAAAATGAAATAACCATAGTTTTAAAAATATAGCAAGGCTAAGACTTAAAAAAGACATGAAGAGTCACTGAAACTTTTTAAGTTGATATTTTTTGATTTCCTGAAGGAATGTTTTAAAAATAAGAATGAAATAATTTTAAGCTAAATTTTATTGACAGGTTATGTGTCAAACTGGATTTTTCTGTGAACAGCGGTATGGAATTTGTTTACCTTCACAAGGTAAGTTTTAAAGTATTTTTGAATTGATTTCTAAGTACAAGCACATATGTTTTTTTTTATATATATAAATCCGTTTTACTTTTATTGCATATGGAACAAATAAACATAGAGTCGAAGTTTCTATAGTTAGGAAATGCTAAAATTAATAAAAATTAAATACATTTTAAAAAAAAAAACTAAAGTGCAACTAACATGTAAATGTAACATGCTTCGATTTGAAATTGACATAAGTGCTGTGTAGATACAGTTAAACATTCTAAGAAAAATACATTCATGAAACATTTGTCTGAGTTTATTTGAATAACTTGAACTTGCCGATAAGATCTATTGAAGCAGAATAAAACGTTATTAGTTAAAATATTCTAGGGGTAGATAAAAAAAAATTTACTTATTTTGCCAAAATTTAACTTTCTAACAGACACAATTTTTCTTAACCTTTTCTGTGTTAATTTTTAAAAAAATATTTTCGTCGTTAGACTGACTTCTGCATCTGCATGAAACTATAGAAAAATACTGTTTTCTGCGTCTCAGATTTCGTGTCTATAATTTTTTTCTTTATATTCATTTAAGAAATCAGTAAATTAAAACATAATCCTTTTCAAGTAAAATGAAGAACAGTAGTGTTCTATAAAAATATATTTCTTGCTCACATTTTTATTGATAACCAGAATATATTTGTGTCGATAATATTGACAACGATAAACAAAACCTTTATAAAAGTCTAAAACACGTAAGAAAATGTTAACATAAAAAAACAAAATATACATAGTTTGAAAATATTTAGTGTATCATTTGTAAGGAATATGTACAGTGTACTTGTATTTTAATTTTATTTGAATTAATCTTAACTTTTATTTAAGATGGGCCAACCATTCCTATTTCAACCTCCTTCCAGACTCCAGCTGTAACCTTTGAAGTAGGATTCCGAAATGTAAGCGAGTTTATGTTGATTGATTACCTATACTTAAGACATAACCTATGATATGTTAGTTTTTTAGCTCACCTGAATCCAAGGCTCAAGTGAGCTTTTTTGATCTGAATTTGTCCGTTGCGTGTCGTCGTCGTTGTTGTCGTTGTACATTTTCATCTTCTCATGAAACACTGGGCCAATTTCAGGCAAACTTGCTACAAAGTATTCTTGTGTTAAGGGGATTCAAGTTTGAAGGGGATTCAAGTTTGTTCAAATGAAGGGCCACGCTTTCTTCCAAGGGGAGATATTTATGAATTAGTGAAATATTAATGGCATATTTTGAAAATCTTCTTCTCAAGAACCACAGGGCCAGAAGGATGAAACTCATGTGGAAGCATTCTCATGTAATGTAGATTCAAATATGTTCAAATCATGACCCTTGGGGAAAGGGTGTGGCCACAATGTGGTATCAAAGTTT